>NW_026058168.1:0-58836 GCF_023721935.1 Panthera uncia | reverse complement strand
CTTAGAAGCCTAATTAATTGTTAGTTATAGTATTGCTGTTTTTTTTTAATGACTGTTCCAAAATTGGTTTTGGAGGAGGAAGCTAGTGATGATTGTCATTCTAGAATTCACAAGATTGACATACATTTCATGTTTTATTGTGAACATCTTGTATTTTGTTTCACAAAGTTCCTATCCTGTGTGAAACTTAAAAAAAAAATATTTCAATATTTAACTTTTTCCTCTAAATTAATGAATAAAATTGACCTTCAGAAGGGTAAAATACTTTTATTATATGATTTTAAATACCGAAGTTCATTACACTAACTGCATTACCATGAGAAGCTTCGGTAAAGTTATGAGGCCCTCAGGAATCCTTCCTAAAAATCTGCTGATTAATGATCCACTCTCTTTGTGAAACCACTTGTTATGCCAAGGGACTAGACCAAAAAAAGTGAAGAGCGGCCTAGAAAGGAAAACTTCATTTCTAATCCCATTAGAAATGTTTGTCCTACAAACATATCCAACCCACAAGAGATTACAAACTTGCTGTGCTGTAGTGAAGTACATAATTTAAGAAATCCTACATATTAACAGAATATAAAATACATGTGTTAAAATATATTTACAAGTGTAAGAGAAATCCCATCACCATTTTAGCATATTAGATTGAGAGACTTCCTCCCTTATATAGCACCACGTTACAGAAATGTGTTGTAGAGAGAATATTACTGTGGTCGGTAGTTGTACCTTGTGTCTGTGATACTTCCGAGGTATATAAATGATTTCTTTTGATCTTCATTCTGTTCTTATGAATCTTGTTTATCCCGAATATTTCACAAACGAGGAAACTTAGACGAGAGATTTTCTGCCATCACATAGCAGAACAGAAGGTACAAGCAAATGACTTGTTCCTAGGCCTTTGTATTTCAGGGGTCACCACGGCTGTTCTCACTTAGAAATGTTTAGGCAATTATTCGTGCTGTTCACTCCACTCAGATTATAGTTGACTTTTGTTGGTATCTTAAATGATCTGCCTTATCTCACTTTTCATTAGCACTGACTTCTCCTCTGTAGCATTAAAAGTATTGACTACTGATATACCTATTGTAATCTTAATATCATATTGAATGCAAAGGTGACCCCAAAGTCTATTTTAAAATTTAAAATATGGGATTTTAAAACTATGTAAAGTGTTGCTGTCCCTCAAAATCTCAAAAAAATAATTGAAAATGTGTAAATAAAATATAAATTTCTATTGAAAAACAGCACCCCATGGGGTGCCTGGGTGGCTCAGTCGGTTAAACGTCCAACTTCGGCTCAGGTCATGATTTCGCTGTCCATGAGTTTGAGCCCGGCATCAGGTTCTGTGCTGACAGCTCGGAGCCTGGAGCCTGCTTCATATTCTGTGTCTCCCTCTCTCTGCCCCTCCCCTGCTCATCCTCTGTCTCTCTTTTGTTCTCGAAAATAAATAAAACATTAAAAAATTACGTAAAAACAGCACCCACAACTTCTTAAACACTGTGCTGGAAAATATCTGATTAAAGACATGACATACTGTACTTTGGGAAGACGACACATTCACAGAACACACACAGTGCCTCGGGGAGAGGAAGTTTCTCACATCCACGTTAGGTGTTCAGATTCTGCAAACAAGTTCCTGAGCTAATGACAGACTGTAGCATTTGGCTTAGAAATGCTTTAGAAACACATGTCCATATTTTGACAAGCATTTACATCCACTTAGTAAATAATTGAAGAGAAAGAGCTAATCGAAGGTCCAGAAGAACACGGTGATTAGCATGCAAAGATGTTCTTGTTGAAAGTGTTGCTCTTAAAATTCTCGTGGCTTGCTCATGTCTATCAGCCAGCCTAGGACAGGAGAAAAGAAACCCACGGCTCTCCACTATTGTCTTCTTATATATCCTTTGTAGAATCCAACAGTTATGCAGTAAAATGGATTCGCAAGGTGTAGCAAATATTCCACCCTGGGACTACTACAAATCCTATTAAATGCAAACAGCTGTATAGCTCTGAAAACCTTTCGTTAAACTCCAGGCAACCACTTGATCAACATCATTTCTGCAGATTTTCCCAATGCATTCTTCTGAACAACGCAAGGAAATCTTGTCACGTACTCCACTTCTTGTTTTTCTTCAGTGCTGTCAGCTTTAACTTCTCATTTGACTTACTTGAGTTGATCAGCTCAATTTAATTCCATTCGCCAAACATTACTGAGTGTCTGCTATGCACCAGGTGTGCTTCGAGGTTTCAGTGATATGCCTGTGACAAAGGCAAGTATCTGTATCTGAAGATGAAGACGTGTGAAAACAAACACGCCCCGACCCTTCCCCTTTTCCCTTAGTCCACTGCTTCCCTTTCCTGCTCAACCTTCCTCTCATGGATGGGCACAGAACAGGCTTCTACTGCGAAACGTGCAGGCTCTTGTCTCTGCCTACCTGCCAGATCTTCTTCTAGTCCCTAAGTAGCTTCCTTTATTTCTCTGCTGGGACGTAGGTGGGTTAGCATCCCCTCTCTAAGAGTTGATTGCAAGAAGCTCTTGGGACTGTGTTTATTTACAAAGGGAAGCAGAGAGGGAGCGAGGGAGCTCAGAAATGAAATAAGCATTATTTAAATTATTTCACTGGCAAGTGAATAAAAGGACAGTGACTTGTGGTTTCTGGTAGCCACTGGTTCTGCTGGAATGAGTCATGGTTCAAGTATCTCACACCTACAAGATGCTCCATAAACACGGAACCGACATAAGAATCACAGGGAGTGTTGGGGAAGCTGGGCCACGAAGACCAGCTGCTGTCACAGAAGCAGTGTGCTGGAGGCCGGATCTTGCCTCGGCGTTGTTTTCCTCCAGCTGAGCTGTCCCAGCAGTCCTGCGGGCTTTCCTCCAGCAGGAATCTGCTGAGACAAGCATGGCCATCCTGTGGTCCCATGCCTCCACGTCTACTCCCAGCTCACAGAAACACAAACTGGCCCCACCCTGCCTACTAGGAAGCAGCGACTGTCTAGGCAGCATGACCCATGGGCTACAGAGAGGATTACATTTCTTAAAAGCCCCAAAAATACGATCACTGATCTGAATAAACCAATGATAAAAGTCAGTCTGAGGAATGTGGATATAGCACACGCAGTCTATTTCTGATATAGTATTAAGAATTAATATTCTGGGGGTGTTATGCTGAGCTCATTTTTTAGGTTCCTGTATGTTGGATATACCCTCAAGGAGTTATTGGTTACGTAGTATGATATTAAGAATCTGCTGTAAAATAAACACAGGAGCTCTCGATGAAGCTCGAATGGCAGAAGAGGGAAGACGGTTGAGGGTGGGAGGTGGGTGAAGGACACAGGAGGCCTGAAAATTCTAGTCTCTTGATTTGTGTGATACTTAAAGTTAAAAATATATGCTCTGATAACAATGTTACACGCACTATATTGGGAACAAATCTACAGTCCAGGTGTATGCCAAGTGCTATTAGATCATGGAGGAAGGAATAAGGAATTCTTTTAGGTATTCCAAAGAAAGCTTTACAGAAGGGTGGGGTTTTTGCATTGGGGTGGGGGGGGGGGCTGCTTGTTTTCTAGACTTGCTTCAGTACTGTCATTCTGGGAATTTTATTCACCAGACTCTTATCCCGTATCATTCTAGATCGCGATTTTCTCCCTCAAATTCTTACCTTGTTGTGCTGGATTTACTGCATTGGCTGGGACTGCAGGACAGTTTTGAATAACTTAGTTTGGTGGGCATCCTTATCATGTTTCTAACTTCAATAGGGATTTTTCTGCTTCACCATTTAAATTTTCTATTATTATTTTTTTTTTCAAACCTGAAGGGGACATTGAATTTTACCAAATGATAATTAGGAATCTATCAAAGTATATACTTACAAAACTCTAAATGCTGCAAATCATTTTAAAAATATTTCCTAAAGTAAAGCATTCCAAAATTAGTGGAATAATAGCCATAGCCCATATCCATATTATACTATTAAAACAACTGAGTTTAATTTACTAATATTTTACAGCTACTTTAGTATATTAAATTGATTGATATGTGCTATTTTGTTTTGTTTCTGTGAGTGATTGGGATATTTGTGTCAAGTATATCCAGAATTGATAATCTAGTCTACTAGAAAGAAAGATATTATCCAAATTCTGGTCTCTAGAAAAATTTAAAGAACATAGAAACAGCATATCTCTTCTTTGTGATTTTAGTAGAAATCACCTACACAATTATCTGCTTGGTTGGGTTATAGTTTCTGTTTGCTTTACCTTACAGTATCTTATGTATTTGTTCTCTATCTTGCTAGGTTTACTTCTAGCACCCAGAAAGCAAGTACTTTCTTAATGTGGTATCCCTCCAAAGCACCACGTAAATATACGAATAAATACATGCATTCAGTGGGCACTAAATAAGCCATGCCGTAAGAAGTGTGGGGTTTTGTTACCCACAGAGGCAACTGATACATACCCATGTATATGTTGCCTATGTATGTAATGTATTTATTATAGACATTTTTAAGAGATAGAATGTAGACAGTGAAATTTTAAAACTCTCACACAATCTGACGTTCTGGAAAATCCCTTTGACAATTTTATATATGCCCTTCCAATTACATATGCTTTAGCAAATTTACAGATCATGCCGACACCTGTTAAAAAGTGCACAGGGGTGTAGTGGGCTGAATGGTGCCCTTGAAAGGCATCAAGTCCTAATCCCTGGAACCTCAGCAATGTCAAAATAAAGGGTAAAGATTTTGCTTATACGGTTAGTTAAGGATCTTGAGGAGCTTTTCCCGGATTAGACAGATTGGTCCCAAATACTTTCACATATGTCCTTATAAGAGCAAGACAGAGGGACTAGAGGGGCAGGCAAAATGAAGACAGAGGCAGAGGTTGGAGAGATGGGGCCATAAGCAAAGGAACACCAATGGCTACCAGAAGCTGAAAGAGGCAAAGAATAGATTTTCCCTGGAGTCTCCTCTGGAGCTTCCAGAAGGAAAGGCCACTGCCCAACACCTAGATTTCAGACTTCAGTCCTCCACAACTGTGAGAAAACACGTTTCTGTTGTTTTAAGCACCAAGGCTTTGGTAATTTGTTACAGTACCTGCAAGGAACTACTACAGGAACAGCGTATTGCCTTAAGCATGCCTCAAGAATATGAGTACCTGTATAGGATTTCTTCATACGTTTATACCCTATTTAACCAACATCTATTTCATTAGACATTTAAGCTATTACTAATTTCTCTGTTATTAAAAAAGGCTTAAATGAATACACTACACCTTTTGTATAGTTGGTGGTTAACACAGGTTATGTTAGAAAACAGGGGCCGGGGGGGCATGGGTGGCTCAGTCTATTAAGCATCAGACTCTTGATTTCAGCCCAGGTCTTGATCTCAGGGTCGTGAGTTGTTCATGCTCCATGTTGGGCTCCACACTAGGTGTGAAGCCTACGTACAAAAAAAGAAAAAGAAAAAGAAAAGAAAAACAGGGACTTTAAACAAGCCACTGCCTGACCCACACCTGCAGATATTTTGACCTAATTGCTCTGGTCTGGAGCTAAATCATAAGTCAAAATTTTTTCAACAAATTATATGACTTTATGAAACATAAATTTTCATGAGAAAATATAGGATTTGACTACTAAATTAACCACATGCTGGCAAATTTATGCAAAGAAATTTCTGAAAATGCCTCATGCACCTCAAGAGCTCTTCACCTTATAGAAAATGTCACCAAAAGATTCAAGTTCCATATAGCTCTTAAATGATTGTTACCCCACTGGTGTTTTCAATTTTTGCGTTTCCTATCATTTTATACATGTGCAAACACAGTAATGGGAATGTCCGAGTTACAAGGGCACTCGTGCAGCCGGAAAAAATATAAATGTATGGAAGAAATACTTAACAACGTCATAATTCCAGTGTTTCTTCAGTACCAGGGGCACAATTAAAATCAGACCCTTGAGGCCTTCTGCTTCTCACACCAGTTCTAGATTTGCAGCACTCACTCGCCCGTCCGTCTCGGCTGGGGAGCGCTTACTGCAGGATGCATAGCCAAACAACTGCCAAAAGGGGTATGATCAAACGTTGCCCCTTGTCAAGGGAAGCACCCAGATGCCGACTCACTGCAGGCAGCTCTTCCACTGGCTGCGTCTGGTCTCTGGGCAGGCTTCCCCGGCAGGTGGTCTTAGGTCACCTGCATGGACCACATTGACTTTTGATTTTCACAAAATCAAATTCACAAAATTTTCACAAAATCACAAAATCAAAACTTTCACATTATACTAAGAGAGTGGCTTTATGGCAGAACTTGAATTCCGATGCAATTCTCTCTCAAAGAAGCATGAATCTGTTAAATGGTTTTGCATTTATTCCATAAATATGAAGTTGAAATAAATGAGTGGCTGGAGCTATTATGGCCTTGTTAGACAAACAGTGGAACAAGGAATTATTTGACCATTATATAGCAGATTAGGAACACATCTGAGACAAGTTGTCAGACCTTTTATCAATACCAAGAATAATTATATTCATATTCCATATATCCTTTGCCTTGTGAAAATACTGCATAAAACGTTAATTGTTATTAATTACAATGTAAAATTGAGTTTGGGAAGGTGCAATTAGAGATTGTGCATTTTTACCTAAATCTTTGTATATCTACAGATACCCAACTATAGAATAAAATCATTAAAAAGTAAAACCTTGCACTTACAGAGAGTGGATTTTTTTGGTCATACATAGTAGGCTTATATTTTTATGTATGATTTTTCTACGTGCAAATTCAACACATAATCATTATAGAAAAATTACCAATAGTAAAAAAAAAAAAAAGAAACCCACCTTTGATTAATAAATATTTCCCAAAAGGAGCATCGTTTACAGATCACAACCTGATCATGAACTACACCCACTGAATCCTGCCTCTGTCAGGGCAGAGCTACCCCTCCAGGTCCCCCACATGCTTCAAATTGTCCAGAGTGCCATCCCCTGTCCTGGAGGCTCGTACATGTCCTGAACTTGGGGCTGGGAGGCTGCCTGCGTGGGCTCGGCTCCACAAAGGCCTGTGCATTATTTCAGGACACAGACACACATCATTCCACACCAAACAAATGATACTTGCATGGAACAAGTATCTTTGGGGAACAAACAAGACAGACAACTCATTACTCGACTTCCCACGCTCCTGGTGTGACGAAGGACAGCGCTGCTTCTGCCAGAGTCTCACGGCTTCTGCACTTCAGCTCCCCTGCCTGCCCACCAATGGTGTTGTCTTATTTGGTGTCTCAGTGTTGTGTACATACACCTCAGTCCTCTCTCTTACCCTGAGATCTGCAACCTGCCGACTTGGTAATTCAGTCTGTAGTCATTGTTTTTCTGACTTTGCGGGGAATGACTTACAGCTGAAGAATTCCACCCACGAAGACACAGGGAGAAATTTCAGGAGGGCTGGAAAGAAAAGCACATCTGTTCGTACTTAAAAACGTTTTCTTTCCAAAAGTATCAGGATGCCTTGTAACTTATGTGAAAAGTTCCTCATACATGTATGTAAGATTTTATTTTAATGTTAGAAAGAATTGGAAGCATAAAATAAGAATTACAGAATGTTCCTTTCATACTTGACAAAAGAATTTCCTGATTCCTAGTAAGAAGTTGGCATCAGATTGGATTATAGGTGTGGTGTTAAAATATGAATACACGTTCACATGGTGAAGCTATAAATAAATGAGTGTAATTAGTAAAGACGGGAAGAAAAGGGAACTATGTTTACGGACTGGGCAACTTTAGGATAATCACAGGCATCCAGGAAAAACCTGACAGCTACACCTGACCAGCCCTAAAGATCAATGGAGAAGTGAGAAGTGTCACAGCCAGAATACCTTTTAAAACATCTTCTTATGTACAGATAGTCTCACAAAGCATCTATGTTTTGTACATGAATGCATTATATAAAAACATTCATATTCATACAGAAAAATACATATTTGAAGTTTGAATAAATCTATATCTCTTTTTTAATGTTCCTATCTCTTAGTTTGGGTCCCACTAAAAGCAGAGCCCAAGACAAGGACTTGGGTGAAGATTGGATAAATGCAATATATTTGAGAAAAGGAAGCACAAAATTAAGGTTATACCTGATGTACAATCATAGAAGGCAATTAGTGAATAGAGTCCAGCAAGAAAAAAGGATAAAAACTTGTCTACAAATAAAAATAGTTAATGGTAACATTAAGAAATTTTTGGCAGGAATGTGCCCAAAGTTACTTAATGTTTTACTGATTCTGTGGTATGTTGGAATATGATGCTTTAACGTAAAACATTAAAGAAAATACTAATATAAAGTCTTCAAATCTCTTAGGCTGCCGGTTCTGCAATTCTCTAGCTATGTGGCTTTTGATATTGATTCAAATTTCTCTGAAATATTAGGGAATTTTATTAGCTGATCTGTATGTTTCTTTGTGGATCTATGTTTTATGGTTTTACATAGGTAAACTGGATTTGAGTACTTTAAGGAATACGTCAGTAAGTAACATTGGTCATGTAAAATGTTCTTTCCATAACCATGAAAAAGTATTTTAGAAAGACAAAGAGAATGTACATCTACCTCTAAAAACCTGATAATCTCATTTTAAGTGGTATACAGAGCAAAGCTCTACATTAATTTCATTACATCAAAGTATTCTCAAAACGTTTGGTGCTTTTCAAGTATCACCCTAAAATACTTAGGGATCCTTTCCTCATTTCTGATATATATTTTTATAGTCGCAGGTTTTCAATTGTTGCTTATATCTCAGTTTTCACTTAAATCAATATTAAATCTTTCTATTAAGCATTGGTATTTAGTAATAAGACTATTCCTTATCTTATTTTTGCACAAATTCCAAAAGTGCATGTTTTTTTATCCTTTTCCAAAATCCACAGTCGAAAGTCAAAAAAGAGGATTAATGGACAGCTTTGAAAATGATGAAGGTAAAACTTTTAGCCCATGGAGAAGTGTAACTGTGTAACTTTTGTATGTATGAGGAGATAAACATGTGCCTTTTTGTATTCTGTGTTAAGTATATTTTAAACTTCCAAGGAATTAAAATTGTTTTCTTTATTCACAGTAAAAGGATATGAAAGATACATTTAAAGTTACCACACAAGTTAATACTTTTGGTTCTATATCTTAGATATTCAACACAAATTAGGAATCTTCCTCTTTAGTCGGAAGCTGTCCACTTGGCATTTTCTACTTGAGGTTCTAATAAAGAATGGGAGGTGAAAGCAGAAGGAAAATAAAAATGAAGCAGAAATCAACCAGGATCACCATCATGCAATGGTAGGAGTCTTCATACCTGGGTAAATAATCCGAAGGAAAACAACCCCTAAGACATTGGAAAACCACCAGATGGTTGGTTACTATGTGCAACTCAATTAGGACAACAGGGAGATCGTCTCAATTAGCGTGAAGTTGAAGTCGCATTGCTAACTCTTCAAATGTATCATAACCCGTGTCTGACTTTAAAGAGAAAAACAACAGGTAAGGAGGGAAACTGAAAGACTTGTCACCATAAGGCATAATAATGCATGGCAGATCATCTCAAACATATTTTGCAATATTATATAATGATATTTTTGTAAATATCACAATTAAACACATGTAATAACTAAATACACACATTCTACCTAAATATTAATTTTACTACTTTGTATACATCAACAAGTAATCTAGGATTTGATCTGTCTTGAATTATTAAAAAGCAAGTTAATTATACGCTACCTTTAGAACAGAAGCACATTCCTATGAATCAACACTGGATACATTACATGTAGCTAAGGAAATAACAGCATTAGATGATGGCATGGTAATAGAAACTAACGCAATTATGAGAGACTTTACTACACAGCAACAAATAATTTTAGCTAAGAAACAAGTAAAACAGAACCTACAGAATGATAAAACCCTTCTATCTCATTCTGTAAGATTTACCAAATTCTGGCACACAACCAGACAATAAGGGCACACACAAAAAACACACAAAGTGCCCTCGATAAATTTCATTTATGAATACAGACGCAAAAATCCTAAATATAATAGTAACACATCAAATCTAGCAGCATATTAAAAGAAAAATACACCAGAATTGAAGAAGTTAAACAAAAATGCAAAGATGTTTAGAAGGTTAAAAAAATATATTATTGTAATTTAACATATGAACTAATTTTAGGAAAAAAGCATGTGATATTCTCCCTAAATGACAAGAAAGCACTTGGTGAAATTGAGCAAACATTCCCAACTCCAAAAACGAAAACAAAAACTCCAGTGTTCCCTTAATTTGATAATGGTTATACAGCAACCCAATAACAAACAATATAACTACTAAAGAAAACTAGAAGAATTTCATTAAGTCCAGGAAAAAATTAAGGATGGACATTATTATCATTATTTCGCATTTCCCTAGAATTCCAGCAAATGCAATAAGAATATAAAACTAAATAAAATTTAAATTATTGGAAAAATAATCCAAACTAGCATTACTAGTAAATAATTTAATTGTCCACCTAAAAATCCAAAAGAATTAGCTTAGGTATAATAACAATTAAGAGCACTCAGTAACATGACTAAATATAAAATCAATAGGGAAAAATCAATAAATATCCTATAAAATAGCAATATTTAATTTAAAACCAATGAAAGGAAAGCTCAATTTACAATAGTAGATAAACTATGTCATACATAGGAACAAACAGAAGTGTCTAAAAACTTGATGAGGAAAATTATAAAACTTCACTAGAAAATTTAAAAGTCTGAATCCAAGGAAAGACATATTTTGTTTGTGGATTTGAAGACTCAACTTTTTCAACGAGTTGTGTATTTCAGTCTCCTGAATTTACTTATTCAATGAAAATCTCCATAGTATTTTTAAATGAGAACTTGACAAGATGATCCCAATTTTCACTTGAAAACAATAAATGGGAACTATCGATTTTATTTTATAAGAACTATGAGGAACAATTTGTCCTAATATTTGTCAAAACAGACTCAAAAGTTACTGAAAGAAGTTAAAGTATGATACCAGCATAAGAATAGAAAAATATATCAAGGTAACAGAATTGAAAGTACAAAAGAAGACACAAGGATATATGGAATTTCATTGTAGACAAAGGTGTTATTTCAAATAAATATACTTGAATATGAGATTAGGAGACACACACACATACACCCCATTTCAATCTTCAATTCACACCGTTTGCAAAGTGAATTCTAGGCAGGATAATAAGGTCTAAAAAACTATGAGAAAACAAAGAACAATACTGATCTAACCTCTTACCTTACAAAAGATTAATGGCAAAAGCCGTAAGCAGAAGATTGACAAATTTGAAGACATAATAATATGAAGCTGCCGTGGTGCACAAGACATTACAAAGTGAGAAGAGAAAAATGCAGAGAAACATGCACAACAAAGGCTGATACTCATAGAAGAATCATCTTCAAAACCAACGAGAAAAAAGATAAATCTTGCAACAGAAGATTCATAACAGGAACAAGCCAGAAAAACAAAAGGAAAAATCATCATGAGTAATCAGACGAGTGCAGATTGAGGCCACGAGATACTACATCTTGTCTATCAGGTAAATGTAAGTGATAAATTACTGGGTTCTACTCCTGAAACCAATACTACACGGTATGTTAACTAATGTGAATTTAAATAAATTTGTTAAAAAAATAAAATCATTTGAGGAAAAAAGTGTAAAGGCTGATTACAACTGGTGTTGGTAACAGTGTGGGAATTTTCACCTCCCATTTTTAAGAGTTCTAGATGGACAATTTGACAAAATATGTCAATAAAAACATGTATTACTTTTTATTCACTACATCCACTTTTGAAAATCTTGTCTGTAAGACCATTCACTTTACAAGGTCTATAAAACCAAGAATTTTCAAAGCCATATCTATAAATAGAAGCTTTAAATAATATGTTGTGAGCCATACTATAAACCTTAGGAAGAAGTAAAACTCATTATCTATACAAAAAGATCTGGAAAATATAATTTTACTCAAAATGTATGTTCCACTTAGAGAAAACAAGGATAGTTACAGAAAATGTTAAAATATAAGCTATTCACTCCATCACTGCCTAGTGGATGCTATCTGCCCTGCTGTGCTTTCTCCCATACCTATAGAACACAGACAAAACTCATTAAAGAGGAAATTAATTTGAGGGACACCCATTCTCTGCACAAATCTTAAATCTACCTGTTTGTTATGTGCTTTGTACCAGGAGCCAGGACAAGAAAGGAGAGAGAAAACAAAAATGAGTAAGATTCACTATTATAGTCCTGGTGAAATAAAAACTTGCATTGTAAAAAGGGGAATAAAAGCAGGGCACAAATAAGTATGAAATAAAGCTGTGTGAAATGGTCTTGAGAGAGAAATCATATCAAGCTGGGCTTCATGAAAGCCAGGCCCCGACTGAATGCTAGACATCTGAAAGGCTGGGACAGGGCGAGTGCAAATTTCAGACAAAGGGAACGGCATGAGATAAGCTGAGATGTGTGGGGTATATAATTAGAGCAGGGTGTTGCCACATCCTGCCAGAGCACTGAGTATATAAAGTTGTGGATGACAAAGCCGAACAAGAGAAGCCGACTGTCGTCTGATATGGAAGGTCATCAACATTTCAACAATTCACAACTTAACACCCATGAAGACGGCTGTGTTTTTGTTAGCATAGCAGGGATTTAGCAATGGGTAGCGGGGTAGGAGGGAGGAGAGATGCCATCAATAAAAGCAATCCAGCTTCTCTCCTTTGTCTTCCTCCCCTCCCACATACATACTTTATTTTCTCAACGTTTTTCCAAAGATTTTATTTCTAAGCACTTAGATTTTTAATGTCCTAAGTCTTGTATTTTTAATTTCGTAAGAAAAATCTCGTATTATCCCAATAGTGGTTTTTAACCACCCACACAGTACGTAGAATAGAATAATTTTAGATTATATCTGTAAGAAAACTTAAAGATCATTCAATGCAAGCAATCCACTTCTTTCACAGGTGAGGAAATTAAGGCATAGTTCTTGATAAAATGATTCATAATAAAAACTAACCATATACCTTGCCTTAGGTATAGCAAACAGGTCTCTAGCATTATGTAAGAAAAAGTAGAGCTTTTGTTTTAAAAGAAATCACTCTGAACTAAAGACAAATAATAAATGAGTGTTGCCACTACTTGGGGTTGCTACGATAAAATGTAACTTTTTGACAGGAGACATTGAACTGCATTGAAACTGAACATCTTGCCCCAATTGGACTTATTTGATACAAAATACACTATTTTTTTGAAACTGGCTATTTGAAATTCTCCCTTTAAGCTCAACGCAGCAGACAGTTGATTCTGTGGAAGGAAGAAAAAAAGACACATAGATTATTAATGGGTGAAAGAGACTAACTCTGATGGTGGGTTCAATTTCCATTTGGGAGCACAAGAAAAAGCAAGTTAAAACTATTTCTTTCATTGAAAATCACAGTATTTCATTTAAGGGAAATGGCTTTGTACTAGACTGGTAAAGAAATAAAGAATGAGAGGTAATGTACTATGATAGCAGGCTTGAATGAGAAAAAAAGTTTCTCAGCTAGAACCAAGTTGGGAAGTTTTACTTCGCTCAAGGATTTTTGAAATCTTGAACTTGAAAGAATAACATAGGTCGCAGCTTTTCCTGTTTAAACTGTTCATCTTTACTCCCATATCACGCAAAGAAAAATCCAGTAATTAAGCCCATAGAGGTAACACAATACCCATCAGAGATTATACAGAAAATGACTCTGGCAACTGAACATGCCATCATACATAAAGTTTTCCCTGTTCCAAAGCTTGCATTGTCTTGTTTGGACATAGGAAGTTAGCTCGCTACCCTATCCACTTCTCTCCACATAATGGAAACCACTCTGCCATATACACACACAAAAAGGAAAAAAGAAAAGAAACTGACACCACTGGCTGACTTTGCCACAGACCAATACCTGTTTTGAAAATTCTGGTGCTTTTTGACACTCATTTTCCCCGAATATAGAAGAACCTTGGAATTCTAGCCTTTAAAATAATATGATTATATTTATTACCATTAAACTGATGGCAAAAATGAATTCTAAGAAAAATTTTTCCATGTGTTTTATCACAGATACCAATTTATTAGAAATCACCCCAAATTTACTTACAATAGCCACCATGCACGCACATGTAGAGTAACACTCTCACTGACATGAACACTAATAACACAGTAAGGTATTACAGAACTCTGTACACTAAAATTAGCAGCTCAACGAAATGGAAAATTGACAGTACTTTAACACCTGGGTGAATAGCATAGTTTTCCAAAGACGGAGTTTTCCTCTTTCCAAGAAAGGCCTACATTCTCAAGGCACTCTAAAGGATCCTAAAGGAATGAATGTCTACATGGCAACCGTCTCTTGGGAAATTGTATAGCATCAAAATTGTGATCCAGGAAAACTTGTTCGCATTTTAGAAAATGTCTTCATAAACCTGTTGTATTTTTTCTAACACTGTAACTTCAGGAAGTGTTTATTGATGTGAACGTTCATTATCAAACTATTTACTGAGTAACTGCTCTATGTCAGCCAGACTTTTAATAGGTGTTAACCTAAGTAAACCATTCTCTTTCCTTATAGGAGGAGCCTATACAGTAGGAGGAAAAAGGGGGATCCGATATCCTAACAAATAGCTCAGCTGTAAACACAGTAACAGGTACCAGGGGCGTCAGGTCCAGTCCAATGCCCTCTACTCTTCCAACACTGGTTCCCAAGGGACTCGGCAGAATAATACGGTAGGAAGCTAGATTTTAATATACATTTTTTTTAAACATACAATGAAGTAATTTGGGAACAAGAGATTTCAAAATTATTGTCATTGATGATCTATCTGGTTGCTTAAGCTTTATCTTGTATGCATATGTTTGATATATTTTTAAATTTGGTTTCTTCTTTTTCCTCCTTCCAAAGTTACAGAAAGGAGTTTTTCCCTTGTCAGATTTCTATGCACTTGTATCGACTTTGATGACATTTTATATTGCTTCATTATTATTAAACCACCTAAGATCGCTTTACATTTGTTATATTTCAAGATGCCTCGGGAGACTAACACAGATGTGTTTTGTGAAAACACAACAAAAAGTGCCAGCTGCTAGCCATAACACTGGGCATTTTATTAACTGCTCTGTGCCTCGGATTTCTCATCTGTAAACTGGGCGTAATATTAGTACTTGCCTCATAGCATTAGCATGAGAATAAAGGGCAAAGTGCTAATAAGTAGTCACATTTCTAAGATATTTTATCTGGATAATATTTTAATTCAAGTTTTTCTTTTAATATTTTAACTATGTTAGATTATAAGTTTTTATGAATAAGTGAAGAGTCATGCTTTGGGGGAAAAAGCTCATGTCAAAGATAATGCTTCTTGAAAAAATCTGTAGTTATCTTAGGTGCTGACAAATAGGATTCTGACAGCTCACCTCACACTTGGTAAAACTGTTTTGTTACCAAACCACTGATAAACAGATGCCTCTGAACAGCTTCATCATATGATGATAAGCTATACTCTAGCTAATTCTATTTAGGAAATTAAAAGAAATGAGTTAAAAATCTACAACATCTGGAATAATACTCATTATAGTGCATCTATAATATTAAAACAATCCATCATCAGTAATCAAATTATGATGTATATCAACTTCAGGTACTATAAAACTATGAATTATTGATAATATTACAAAGATTAACAACATGAAAAAAATTTAATGATCTAATGTTAATGACATGGACAGCAATATAAAAACATGCACTTAGAAAGACAGGAAATACGTTATTGTTATTATGAAGTTATGAGTGACATTTTAATTAATGAAACTGAAATATTTTTCCTACCAATAAAAATATTGTTAAATAAAAATGGTAGAATGATTGAAACTATTCTGTTCCAATACAGAATACATTTATTCTGCATTCCATTATTATTACCCTACACCTGGAAGAAATTAAACAGTTTAGGTAGTGGGTTTTCTGCATCCTCTGAATAAAAGAAAATGGATGTAATTGCTGTAATTCAAATAATGTCACATAATCTTGTTTGTTTAGTATGTTCATATTTTGGACCCATTATTAGCAGAAACATCTTTTTGTCTATAAGCGATTAAAGTCAAGGAGGTAGAAAGCAATGACATTTATTCTCTTGATTTCTGTTGATTTTGAAGCAAGTGGGATTTTTCTTTAGATATTAAAAAAAGACTTTAATGCACAACAAACACTTATGCTCTTTCTATAAATCCCAGTAAAATCAATAAAACCGAGCACATAAGCCACTTTCAAAGAAGATTCATCTCATGGTTGGTTGTTTGGCTGTTGTTGTTTTCATCTTTGTCCCTTTGTGGGGATATAGTCTTCCGGGTACAAAACTTAGTCCTTGTTTTCAAGTGGGTCCCAGTTAATTGAAGGGATCACAGCACATCAAATTGCTTTATTTTTTCTTACACTTAACACGGGGAAGAATTTCAGTGGAGTGTTAGAGCTGGCTTGCCCTGGCTCATAAGAAGCCAACTGCTAAATTTTCAGAAGTGTTGCAAACTGGATGTCAAACCATTGTTAGTTGAGATGGACCACTGGGAAAGCATTTACACCAAAGAAACTCAAACTTACAAACCAATGCCCTAATCTTCTGGTGGTGCTTAAACAATTACCAGCCAGAGGATGTCTACATAGAGGATTTTTATGAGTGTATCATTTAACTCAGTGGGTCCTCCACGTGAGACATTTCATGCAATCACATCCCTGGAGTGAGAGCACAGACTGTCAGAGTGGTTTCCACTCTTTGGTCAGTACTGTGGGCCACTTCCTTTCCCAGGAAAACACTGACCCCTTGGAAGAAGCATTCTTCCCTGGAAACTTCTTTACCTTATTTAGGAGCTTTCTGCAGAGATGAAAAAGAAAAAAAAATTAAAAAAAAAAGGAAAAAAGAAAAACACACACGCAAAAACAAAACAAAACAAACACCACAATCAACTCAAAAGATGAGTTGTGCCAAAATTAGAGTCACCTGTCAGTCCATCAGTCAAAAATCTATTAATCTTGCTTCTGCAATACAGGTTTAAGATTATTGCCCTTGATGATGATAATGAAGCCTTACATTGTCATAAAATACCTTTTAACTCTCCACAGAAAGAAGAAATCATATTCAATGTTGTTTTACTATGTTCTATATTTTATGTCTTTATAAATCAGTTATCCATGGACATGTTAATTGCAGATAATCATTGGTTATGTTGGATAAAAGAAAACTTATTCTTTTAAAAATACATTTACAATTTACTATCTAGAAAAATGAAGAGAATGGTAGTTTTTCTTTCTTTTTTTTGTTACAAGATGATATGAGAATGATAAATTATGTTTGAGTACACTTGGTGTAGTACTGCTCTTCTGACAGATAAGTAGTAGAGGTGATTGAACTGATGTCAACTTTCCTAGTTTCTGGAAGAACGTATAAACTAATACACACACACACACACACACACACACACCCCTCAGGAGCTAGAAATATGTTTCATGCTAGGAAGACTATTTTAGGACAAGGTCACATAAAAAGCCAAGATTTATCTTCCTATTAGTTTGTGGTAGGAGTCACTTAACTTGGTTGTAAAATAAAACTAATGGGTACTAACTAATCTCAAAAGTGCTTAAATCCCCAAGTAGTAAATACTTCTAAAGGCCTGGGGAAACTTTACTACAAGAAAGGGATTAACAATTATTTACTTTGTGATGGTAAGGTGCATTGTGTAATAGGTATATCTAAACAAGAAGCGTTTTATTGTTATTATTTATTCATCTAAAAATACATGAAATCACAAAGAATCATTTTGCTACCACTAAAGCTATAACTCTGCTTATATAAATACTATCACTGTAACAAGAATAATCTCAGCTTGAATTCTGTTGTAATTTTTAAACGAGTGAGAAAAAAAAGCAGCCCCTGACATTGGGAGCTAATATCTCTCTCACAGCTAAGCTATGTTGAAAAGGATGTTAAATTAAATATGTTTAAAATATATAAAGGTATAAAAGGAATAATCAAACCATAAAACAAAAGTGGAAGTAATGAAATAAGAGGGAATGTGAAGAAGGACCAGGTAGAAAACCCAAAAGTAAATCATAGTCACTGAAACAAAAAGGATAGCAGATGGATTATGCAGAGGCCAGACATAGCTAAAGAGAAAATTAGGGTCTAAAAGACGTAGATCAAAAGAAATTACCAGAATGCCACAGATAGATATAATAAAAAATATGAAAAATCTCAAAGACTAGAGAAATATAAAACTGATCATAAAGCTTCAATATTCATCAAAGAGGAACTTCCTCCCCTCCCCCCTCCAAAAAAAAACAAAACAAAACAAAACAAAAAAAAACAGTTGAGAGAATTAAGAGTATTTGGCTGCTAATTTTCCAGAATTGAACAATAATATGACCTCTCAGACTGGAAAAGTTTTTATATTATCTCATTTAACTCTCACAACATTTGGATTAAGAATTACTTGTGGTGAAGAAAATAAGCACAGAGAGGATTAAGTGAATTGATTAAACCCACTCCATGACCAAGTGGTAGATGGTTCATCTATCTGATGCCCAACCCTGTCCCTTCCCTGTGAGGTGCCTATAGTTTGGTCAGTTATATCACCACATGTCTCACGGTGATGCCCAGGCCTAATTCAAATGCCCTCTACCTTCCCAACTATTTATTTGCTGTGATTACCTGCGCAGACCAAATAAACTCCAGAGATATGGCATTTGAAAAGATAAACGAGATTAAGCTTAATCTGGGCAAGTAAAGAGTCAAAAGCATAAACATAATCATTTTCACAACAGAGTAATTAAATACTTTTAGCTAGAAAATGGTCCATTTTGGGAGAACCGTGAGGTGATACGAAGATGTTTGAATTTAAATTTGAATCTGAACACGAACTATTTCTGCAGTTTGCCTCAAGTTCCTTGAGACACGGGCAAGTTTTATCTCGTTTCCACAACAGCACCAACAATGTGGTAGGCACGGGAGAGACCCAGTGTTAGATGGATGAGGAGCTGGAGGATGAGGCCCTGTGGAAAACCCAAACATAGGGACTAGACAGAAAAGGGAGCCAAGTAAGAAGACAGAGAAGAGGGGCGCCTGGGTGGCTCAGTCAATTAAGCACCTGACTCTTGATCTCAGCTCAGGTCATGATCTCACAGTTCGTGGTACTGAGTGCTGACAGCACAGAGCCTTCTTGGGATTCTCTCTCTTCCTCTCTTTCTCTCTCTCTGCCTCTCACCGGTTTGCATTCTCTCTCTCTCAAGGTAAGTAAACATTAGAAAAAAGAAAAGAGAGAAGAGTTCAAAGAGATAAAAATATCATATAGCATTAAAGAAGTTAAAAGAGAATCTACGAAAGAGGGAGCATTAATCAGCATCCAATGTCTCGGAGAGGGAAAAGTGATCAAGGTCTGTAAAAGAGCATTAGATGTGGTAACAGAAAAGTAATGTACTCTACATGGAATATTCTCAGTAGAGTGTGAAGAAGAGAAACCAGGTACAACGTATACTCTTTTCCTTCTAGGAAATTACAACCCAGTTGGGAGGATAAAATGTGAACAAATGTAATAAAGCTTTAAGAGTTATGAACCACAACATTTTTAGAACTTCGACAATCTGCGTTTATTGTTAGATTCTGTAAAATCATCTCCACAGACTCCGAAAAACATAGAAAAATAATCCAATTAAGAGACTATCTTGAGATAGTCAGAGATAATCAACACTAGAAAGATAGAATATTGTAATTAAACTTATACTGTCTGGTATAGTTAACTGAAACAATAACTTTTAATCAGATAATCTTCCTAGCTTTAAAGATTCATAGTATAGAACCTATTCCTAGTAAAAGTAAATATACATTCACAATGGTCACTTTAGAAATATTATTTTTCTGTCTGAAAACTTAAAGAAGAATAAGTTTAATAAGGACAATGTTACTTCCTTGTTATTTTTTGAAGTTTGAATTTGTGAGCACATTTCCCTTAAAAATAGGGGTTTTTTGAGGGGGGGGCGCACAGGGGGCTCAATCGGTTGAGCGTCCGACTTAGGCTCACGTCATGATGCCCCAATTCGTGGGTTCGAGCCCCGCATCGGGCTCTGTGCTGACAGCTCCGAGCCTGGAGCTTGCTTCAGATTCTGTGTCTCCCTCTCTCTGCCCCATCCCCACTCATGCTCTGTTTCTCTCTGTCTTAAAAATAAATAAAACATTTATTAAAAAACGTTTTTTTTCTAAGACTTATAGAAATTTTTTTTTAATGTTCTTTTTCAAAAGGCACAGTCTTCACTCATGACGTTATCATTCATATTCATTCCTTGCAGCAGTAACATTGAGCAGTTTTTTATATATGCAAATACAGGGTATACACAGTGTATGTACATGCCCATATGCACAGCCCACACAGGGTAAGGATTTCTCTCCTGGGGCCTGAGTAGGAAAATTGTAAGTAGTATGCTAACCTTTTCAACCCAGGCCAAGAAGAATAAACCAAGAAATATGTATAATTGGTATTAGTGAGGAAGATTCTAATTAACTTCTCAGCAAGGCAAATGACTTTTATCAGCATAAGTTTCTTATAAATAAGATCTGTTTATACTCCCACATGCTTTATTCTTTGAAAATCAAAGCTCTCAAGAGAGAAGCAGCCCACAGCTACATTCAAGTCTAATATAACAACAGAAAATAAATCAGAGACATGGAGTTTGCTTTTACAGAGAAAAATAACTATAACTTAATGTTTGCAAATATATCAAGGGACCAACTGATTTTTTTTTCTGAATTTTCTACTTCTCTCAATTAATGCTTTTATGTTATTTTTTCCTTTCTATACCCAAATTGTCATGTTTCATACTAACTTTTAAGAATCAAAGGCTTCAGTTCTGTGTAGAACATGGTCTCAGCAGTTCTTACTTAAGAGTGTACATCAACACCAAATGGGAAACTTTTTCGAAATATGTATACATAGTGGGCTTGTCTGTAATTGGAACAATCCCCAGTTTTATTCCGTCACAAAACTCTGGGTCAGAACCACTGGTATAAAGTATTGAGAAACTACAGTATCGCCAATAAATACATCAATGAGTCAATCGATAACTTGCTTTAATTGTTTGGATTCTTAAAAATTTACTTCTGCATGTAAATAATGTGAACTAGATGTTAAGGGTACACCTTCACCCTTTTCAGTTGTCAGAAAGAACTGCTTTATTTTCATCTACATTTAAATAATCTCCATATTAAAAACAAGAAGGTGGGGTGCCTGGTGGCTCAGTTGGTTAAGCATCAGACTTCGGCTCAGGTCATGATCTCAAGGTTCCCGGGTTCAAGCCCTGCCTGAGGCTCTGTGCTGACAGCTCGGAGCCTGGAGCCTGCTTCAGATTCTGTGTCGCCCTCTCTCTCTGCCCCTCCCCCACTCACACTCTGTTTCTCTCTCAAAAACAAATAAACTTTAAAAAATAATTTTTAAAAACAAGAAGGCATCCTGAAATTTACTGGTCCCTTCAGCCATCTACTCCTCTCTCCACCTTTCTAACAGGTCTTGAGAAAGTTGTCTATCTAGTTGTTTTTACTTCTCCTTCCTCAAGACAGTAAAAATGACCTCTGACCTCACAACTTTAGCATTTACCAATATTTACGTATTCCCATAGCAGATTAACGTTGTCGTGCAGAAAGTTCAAAGACAACACACAAAAGACCATGTAGTGATGCTCCTCCTATGGAGCAGGACCTAGAATCTGAGAGGTTGGGTTGGTAACAAGGGTTCACCAGAAGACCCGCTGGTATAAACCTCTATCATATTTCTAATGAACTTGACAGCTTTTCTCCTCTAGATCCCAGGTGTTGGTCATATGTTGTCTTAAGATTGCCTGAGTTATTCAGGAAACGACAGAGGATACTTGAACTAAAATGCAGTCCCCATTGAATGACAGCTGTCTTTTTTGGTCTGTTTACTGATATTTAACGCACAGCGAGTTTTTCCAGAGAAACAACCTTTTGTTCGGTCATTCATTTTTATTTCAGGGGATAGATAGCAATTTTAAGCTATGGAGAGAGTGTGGATAGGGTCAGAGGCTGAATCCTTTTAGGAAAGATGTGGACACACAGCTAAACACCTGGCAAGTGTAGAAATACCAGTGAAGACACACTCGATTTCGGCACATGGTGAAACCTCCGACCTGAAAGTAACTTGCTAATTTGAATTACAAATCTACTGATGTTCTGTGACTCCAAGCAAATGCTTTTTATATGTTGTAAGCCAGTCTCTACACATACAAGAAAGAAGTAATGAGATTAAATCTGGCCTTCCAGGGATGTTGGAAAGATAAATGAGGTAATATTTCAAAAAGTGTGAAGCATTTCCTTAGAAGAAAATTATTGTATCTATCTAAGGAATAAATGTAATTATAAGATGGCCCTCTTGTTATGAATTGACCTAATAGGACCTAAATCTCAGGGAAGAATTTGGCATTACTGATGTGGGACTAGTGAAAACCAAGGGATATAAGAACAACTGTGTTATAGCATTTTTATTCATCAAACCACCATATATTTATACACATACACACACACACACACACACACACACATATATACACATCTGTGTATATATGTGTGTGTGTGTGTGTGTGTGTATATGGATGTTAATGAACATGTAGATTTATATAAAAGTAGTTAGCAACTCTTAGGTACACAGCACTATGCTAGGTATTGCAGGATATTTAAAAAATAGTTTTGTTTTCCAGAGTTTAAAATAATGTTAGCAAAGCAAAGTGATTATATAGTCCTGTGTATGTGTATGTATTTATATTTTTCAGACAGTTTGAACACAGATATCAAATACATGATATTTGTATACTAATTTGTATACTAATACTAATACTAATTGGTATTTACTAAATACTAATACATTCTTGATTTAACACATCAAATTATAGATGCAAGACTATATGAAAATAGAAATTTTCAGAAAATTAAAAAATGTTTTTAAAGAGTACAGCTTTCACAATACTTAAACAAATGGATTCATGCAATCAGAGCAATTAATCATTGTAGAATTTTTATTTTGTGAAATTGGCAATCTAAACATTATATGAAATTTGTATCTGCTCTAAAAACTCTTACCACAAAAACAGTTATCAAAATATAAACCATGTTGTTTAATTTCGTGAATCCACTGCTAAATTGTATAACAAAAAAAAACCTATATGTAAAACTTTATATGCATATAAATGTATATACTACATATATTTGTATACATGGAAAGAGGGAGAAAGCTATAGAGCAAATATAGCAAAATATCAGTTGTTGTTACATTTAAGTTGAAAGTACATAGATGTTCATTGTATTTTCCCAAAGTTTTAGAAATTTGTGTAATGAGTTTCAGGACATCAGTTATACACACACACACACACACACACACACACACACACATACATATATATACATATACATACATATATATTTCTCTTTTTCTTAGGTTGATTTATTTAGAGAGAGACAGAGACAGAGAGCATGAGAGAGGAAGGCATGGAGAGAGAGAGACAGAGACAGAGAGCATGAGAGAGGAAGGCGTGGAGAGAGAGGGAAAGAGGATCCCAAGCAGGATCCACACTGTCAGCACAGAGCCCAATGCAGGGCTCCATCCTGCCAACCATTAGATCATGACCTGAGCTGAAATAAAGAGTGGGACACCTATGTGACTGAGCCACCTGGGGCCCCCTATACTTCTAATTTACTTGAAAGTCCATATGAAAGATGTCTAAATGATTATTTACTGCCATGTAAACCATCACATCAAACTTCTCAACCCAATATTCTTCTTTTGTTCTTAGATTAAAACCTTACCTCATTCTTTAAATAAGAGTCATTTGAGATTTCTCTCAGCTTCTCACTATCTTATCAAGACACTAAACAGTGCCTGTAAACACACTATTAAAAGGGAACGGGCATCTTTCTTTTGCTAATGTTGGGGATTCCAAATCCTCCCTCCATCTCTTTCCCAACTCTCCACCCAGTCTCTAGAACTATTTTCTTTGCATTTACATTTGAACAATTTCTGGTCATTTCCACATTACCAACAAAAAAGCCTCCTGTTGGCCTCTCCAGACATGTGTTCCTTCATCTGGTACCCTTTCAACAGGTCTTGAGAAAGCTGTCTATACAGTTGTTCCCACTTTGCACTCCTCAAAGCATTCAAAAATGATCTCTGATCTTATGATTTCTGAATTCATCAATGGCTTTCTTGGTGACAAATCTAATGGCCCATAGCTAACCTGCAGCATGTGATGTGATAGTATTAATCAAGCCTTCTTTCATAAACTTCCCTTTTCTTGGATTTTGTGACTGTGCACATTCCTGGTTTGGTGTTTCGTAGCTCACCCTGGCACTTTTCAGTCTCCCCCTGAGGGACTCATTACTCTCCTCCCCTCAGTTAGATGTTAGCATTGCTCAGTAGCCTCTCAGGAACTTTTTTCTTTTTAACACACTACTTGCCAATACTATTTGCTCTTCTAGATTCAACAACATCCTTATCATGTCAGTCTCCTGGTAAATCTTTCAATTACTTTCCATTATATAGCATAAAATTAAAATTCGTTACACAAAACCTATAAGACTGTAGATGAATTAAACCCTACCTCCCTCTCCAGCATAATTTCTTTCCTCTGTCCCCTTAATCCCTGTGTTGCAGGTCTGAAAGCCTTCTTGAAGGTCCTGGACCACAACAAGCTGTGTGTTTTCCCTCAGCTTGGCTAATCCCCAAGGCATACTCTATTCAGTTCCAGCATTAAAACCATTTCTTCAAAGAAGTTAGTTAGCCATAACTAACCAATCTAATAATCTTTCTTCCCTAACATCATTTTTCTCTCTCTCACAACTTAAAATTTCCTTCATAGATGGTATTATAATTTATAATTACACATTTATTTTTCATTCATATGTTTACTTTGTCTTCTCATTAAAAGGTAAGCCGCACGAGTGAGACCCTGTGTTCCTGACAATATATCTACTACCTCAGACTCAGCAAGTGTCAGTCTATCACTGTGATGTTAAGAAAATACTTGTTCTGGGGCGCCTGGGTGGCGCAGTCGGTTAAGCGTCCGACTTCAGCCAGGTCACGATCTCGCGGTCCGTGAGTTCGAGCCCCGCGTCAGGCTCTGGGCTGATGGCTCAGAGCCTGGAGCCTGTTTCCGATTCTGTGTCTCCCTCTCTCTCTGCCCCTCCCCCGTTCATGCTCTGTCTCTCTCTGTCCCAAAAATAAATAAAAAAAAAAAAAAAAAAAAGAAAATACTTGTTCAAATGGCAGGATTTCATTCTCACTGCCAAGTAGTATTCCATTGTATATACAAACCACATCTTCTTTATTCATTCATCAGTTGATGGACATTTGGGCTCTTTCCATAATTTGGCTATTGTTGAAAGCACTGCTATAAGCACTGGGGTACATGTGCCCCTATGAATCAGCACTCCTGTATCCCTTGGGTCAATTCCTAGCAGTGCTATTGCCGGGTCCTAGGGTAGTTCTATTTTTAATTTTTTGAGGAACCTCCACACTGTTTTCCAGACCAGCTGCACCAGTTTGCATTCCCACCAACAGTGCAAGAGAGTTCCCATTTCTCCACATCCTCGCCAGCACCTATAGCCTCCTGATTCGTTCATTTTAGCCACTCTGACTGGCATGAGGTGATATCTGAGGGTGGTTTTGATTTGTATTTCCCTGATGATGAGCGATGTTAAGCATCTTTTCATGTGTCTGTTGGCCATCTGGATGTCTTTTTTGGAAAAGTGTCTATTCATGTCTTTTGCCCATTTCTTCACTGGATTATTTGTTTTTCGGGTGTTGAGTTCGGCAAGTTCTCTATAAATTTTAGATACTAACCCTTTATCCAATATGCCATTTGCAAATATCTTCTCCCATTCCATCGATAGCCTTTTAGTTTTGTTGATTGTTTCCTTTGCAGTGCAGAAGCTTTTTATCTTCATGAGGTCCCAATAGTTCATTTTTGCTTTTATTTCCCTTGCCTTCAGAAACGTGTCAAGTACGAAATTGCTGAAGCTGAGGTCAAAGAAGTTGTTGCCTGTTTTCTCCTCTAGAGTTTTGATGGTTTCCTGTCTCACATTTAGGTCATGGATGGAACTGGAGAGTATTATGCTAAATGATATGTCAGAGAAAGATATCATATATTTTCACTCATATGTGGAACTTGAGAAACTTAATGGAGGACCATGGGGGAAGGAAAGGGGAAAAATTAGTTTCAAACAGAGAGGGAGGCAAACCATAAGAGACTCTTGAATGCAGAGAACAAACTGAGGGTTAGTGCGGGGGGGGGGGCTACAGGGGTGATGGGTCATGGGCATTGAGGAGGGCACTTATTGGGATGAGCACTGGGTGTTTTACGTAAACAATGAATCACAGGAATATTCCCCAAAACCAAGAGTACACTGTATAAACTATATGTTAACTAACTTGACAATAAATTATATATAAAAAAGTAACTTTTTATCAATTATACTCAATTAGATAAACAGCTTTAAAAACTTAAAAAAAATACATGCTCAATGGATCAGTGATCTTTAAATTAACATTTCCAAAGTGAAAGTATTACTATGCCCTCATAGTTACTTTTCAAAATGTATTTTCTTTCTAGGAAATGACACTAACTATCCACTACTACCATCATTGGTAAAGCCAAACAATTAAACATCATCTTTTACCAATTCCTCTTTCCTATGTCCTCATCCAATAATTATTATGAACTACTTTTTTTAGTATTTCTCATATTCAACTTGATTACTGCTACTGCTGCCACCACCGTGTTTTAGGGCATCTATCATTTTATTTAAATAATGAAATACTCTCACGATTGGTTTCTCGTTCCTCCATTCTTGTACACCTTCTTAAGCAGTCTCCTCCCCCCAAAACCCATTCTCAAGAATCAGACAGGTATCTTCTAAAACTTGAAAGTGAGCATGTCTTTTCTCTGTCGCATAAAATGGAACACTGATTCCCCCATTTGCCTTCAGATATCTCCCGTCCCTTAGGTTGCCTCATAAAGTCTTTTATAATCTCACACTCTGTCTCCTCAGTCCCTTCTCTTTCTGGTATTCCACCACCCACACCTACATGGTGCTCACACACCCTCCGCTAGCTAGAAGTCCTCATCCCTTGAATGGACTTCTGTGAATTCTTACTTGCTGTCCAGTCTTCCTGACCACTCTGCAAGTTCCAGCTTAAGTATCACTTCTTTGGGGATATTTACATTGTTTATCCTCCCATCTCCTTTAAATCTTTGTTCAGACGTCTCAATAAAAATGACCACGTGCAACACACTCACTCCCCCATCATTCCAAATCCCTTTTACTATGTTAGATTTTTTTCTATTCATCCATAATACCTTTCATCGCTATATAAATAATATATGTAGAATGTGTTAATATCATAATTAATATTATTATTTATTTACTTCCATTCCCCACTAGAATGAAAGCCTCGACATTTTATTATCTCCCTTTTTTACTGATATATTACAAATGCCTAGAACGGTGCCTGGCTCATACTTACTCAGTAAGTTTATAAATAGGATGATGAGGAGGAGGAGGAGGATGATGATATTACCTAGCCCATAAGGTTTTTGTGATCTTAAACAATTGCACAATTCCTGGTACATGATAAGAGCTATATAAATATTAGATGAAATGCAACATTTTTAGATAACGATCACCAATATCTACTTACTCATTCAAAAACTTCAAAGAAAAGAAATTGATTCAAGGGCCAAATGACGAGCAGTATTACAGGGGCACTGCAATATGTTACTGGAAGCCCCTCTTCCTTTCAGGACTGAAGCTGAGAGTGCTAAGAGGTAGTAGCTCACAGCTGAGCCCCTCCTCCCATGACTGACCTTGGCTAATAGGCTACTTTACTCAATGTCATGTCTCCTTTCTGGAAGAAGACTGCGTCTTACAAGTGGCCAATGCAGGGGTACAAAGCATCTTACAAGTGGTCAGTGCAGGGGTATAATTAGAGGCAATTGTGCGGAAGCAAACCAGCTCCAGAGCTGCCTGTGCAATTACCCTTAAGGTGACTTCCCAGTAGCCCAACTTCTGTCTCTCTCCAGTCCTGGTTTGTTCATTCTCCAAGAGGTGTTATTCAAGAGGCCACTCTCCAATAAAACTCCTGCATACAAATCATCTCAAGAGTCTGTTTCCAAGGAGCTCCAACTACGGAAGTTGATATTAGCCTGAGCAACAGACTCTAGAATGGGATTTCAGAACAAAATTGGCCTCCAGTGCCTGGAAGCGACAACCACATCGCTGGTGGTAGGAAGGGTATTGACAGACCTTGCATACAGTGGTTGTACAACTGTTAATATGTTCACCCATAGTAAACTGAGGCAGTAGGCCTGTGGAAGAAGATGCACGGGACAGATAAAGTATTAGGCATATGGGAAGTCTAAGGGGTGAAGAACGGTAATTATGAGGAAAGGAGACTTTGATGGTTGTATCTGGGAGTAATGAGTGTTTGGGAAAAAGATAATGGAAGCCTAGGGTTAGCAATTAAAGCTGAAGGTGAAAGTTGGAGGGCCTGTTCTAAGTACAGAAAAGGCTGAGGCCCAAGACTAAATCATAAGGGTAGCAGAACTGAATAAAATATGATTCTCAGCTCTAGAAGGCCTCCCCCACCGAGGTCGGAACCCTGAAGGAGGAGTGGCGGCATGAGTTACGTGCGGGCATCCATGTGGATGCACTTGGAAAACATGAATTCCCAGACACAGGTGAACCCTCTAGCCATCCCATTTGGGCCCCTGCTTAAAGACAGTGTGGACTCTGCCCTGCAGGTAAATGCATGACTCTATAAGTGAAAAAACAAATGAAAAGTAAGAGGCTTAGTTCTGCCTGTTAAAATAAGAGAGGAACCCCTTTTCTTAGGAGCACTGACTGTAGAAAACTTGTAAATTCCTTCTGTATCACTTTGAGATGTATGTGAATCTTTTTAAAAGCTAAATAAGCCCCTTGTCAGCTTTATAACCCAGTAATGTTTTTCTTAAGAACCTGCAAACCATCTCTTTGAAATGTAATCTTTAAAGAAGATAACCCCCTTATCTCCCAGTTTCTATGGGAGGGTAGGAACCTAACTTCAGAGGCCTGTCACTTCAAGCTGCAAAACTACCCCAGTCATAACGAGAGGAGAGATTCAGCTCTCCTTTGGATAAAGCCAGTGAGCAAAGACAGATGATGCCTCCATTGCTAGGTAAATTTGAGGAAAATGTGTGACAAATGGTCTAACTCCTGTGACTTGAACTAGTTATTGTTTATCTCGAGAGCATGTGTGTAATGGGTTGTATCCGCTCGGCTCTGTAAGAGCGAGATTTCTTTCTGTCTTGGCAATCTGTTAATGGATTTCCTGTGATGCACACCACACTCTATTGCAATGCTTATTCAATGATAAAAATGTTCCTTTCTCTTCAACCTTCGTGGAGAAGGTGTCCTGGGTCGGAAGGAAAATCCGTCTTTAGTTGTACGTCCCCAACTCCATCCTCAGCTCAGCCGGTCCCTTCTCCTGAGCACCAGATCAACACTGACAAGGGGCGGCTAAGGAAGAGACAGAGGTGTGCGCCAGAGGAGCTGAGGTCATGACTAAGACGGACACGTGTGAGCCTGGAGCGCATCTGAGAACAGCGGATCAACAAAAACACTGAAAGCCAAATTAGAGGATGTTGCAGCACAGAAGCATTCCCAGGCGATGGGATTTAACCCCCTAGTAGAGGTCTCAGGAGACTTTTTCACGGTTGCTGCTAGATGACTTGGAAGCTTAGAAAAAGTGATGTTGCATATTAAGTGTAGCTAAAATGGTGGAACCGCAGTGGCAAAGTCCGCGGGGTGGAATCGAAGGGTGTGCTGAAGAGGGCTTCCTGACCTGGCGCTGCTATGTGACCCCAGGACCTACCCACTGACCCTGCTGGCTGAAGGATCTGCCCGACGCTCTCCTTGTCCAAACAATAAGGAGTGTTTTCCTCATTTTATCAGAGCAAGAAAGAATATAAATCTTAGCAGAATCACGAAGCAGTAGTGGCTGTCTTCTGTAGACCAGGGATGACGGTAGGAGAGGCTTTTACAGAAGTGGGCTCCCTGCTATCCATGGGAATAACAGGATCCGAAAATAATAGGAAAAAACAAAACAAAACAAAACAAAACAAAACGGAAGTGTTCAACCTGCATGGATGCAGTGTCATTACGAGCAGCCAAAGTGACATGGCAGCCACCTGAGCTTCAGGAGCTGATGAAACAGTTAACAGGAGGTGGCCTTTCTAGATATATGCGACCAGAAAAGATATTGTCCGATCTATATAATCAAGAATTAAAGAACAGATGATCAGGAGGCTGGAAGCAACCAGTTCCCTGAAAAGCCACAGCCTCTTTCCCAGTTTCTGGACATGAGCCAGTTTTCAAGTCTGGAATCCACTTCCTGAAGGAGAGGCTGGGTCTCAGGCAGGGTGTACCCTGAAACACCATGGTGAGTATATAAGGAAAGAGTCCCCCAGTTCATCCCCCAAAGACCTACAGCCATTTACTCAGATACTGCATATTCCTAAAAGGGAAACACTCATACATTTTGAGGATGCGCACAGGTCTGAGTACTCACTGATACCTGGGAATACAAAGCACCATCATCCCTCTAGGACACAGTAGAGGGTATGTGTGAGGCAGGTAAAAATGGGCTTCTGGCCCAGGTCCAACACATATTAGGTCCATTGGGACCAGGGACCCTCGTAATGGATTGGACACAGCAGTTGGCAAAACCTTTACAGGGGTCCTTGGTTTGGTGAGGTAAGACTTCTCATAGCACAGAAGACCAGGTGGGAAGCCTTTGACATCACCCCCATCCTCTGCTGCCAAGATAGTAAATCAATCCAGTATATTGCATCCTGGCATCTAGGTTAGAGATGAATACCAGCCTTTAGGACCTAAGGACTACTGGGTGATGGTCCCCATTAGATATCCATTTAATTCATCAGTCTAGATCAGCAGTTGGTAACTTTTTCTGTGAAAGGACAGATAGTAAATACTTTAGGCTTTGTGAAACATACAGTCTCTGTCATGTTATCATTCAACTTTGCTTTTGTAGCACAAAACAGCCATAGATAACACCTAAACAAATGTGTGGCTGTGTTCCAAAACTTTATTATTAAAAGTTAAGGGCCAGATTTGGCCACAGGTTATAGTTTGCTGACCTGTATTCTGGACAGTATTAAAAAAGAATGATTCACATTTGCTAAGAATTTACCATATGCCACATATGATCAAATTCTTATATTTATTGTTATGTATCCCTTACTATAGCCATATAGTTTAAGTTCATTATTTGACCCTATTTTTAAAACATAGTAGGGGCGCCTGGGTGGCTCAGTCGGTTGAGAGTCCGACTTGGGCTCAGGTCACGATCTTGCGGTCCGTGAGTTCGAGCCCCGCGTCAGGCTCTGGGCTGATGGCTCAGAGCCTGGAGCCTGCTTCCGATTCTGTGTCTCCCTCTCTCTCTGCCCCTCCCCCGTTCATGCTCTGTCTCTCTCTGTCTCAAAAATAAATTTAAAAATGTTAAAAAATAAAAAATAAAAAAAAACATAGTCGTTTTTGCTATGCATAAAATTTAAAAAAAATATTTAGATCTTCAATAAGACAAGAAAGAAACTAATAGAAAAATAGGCAAATTATAAGCCTCGGACATTCACAGAAGATAAAATTCCAACAGCCGCTAAACATATAAAAAGATACCAGTGAGATACTATTTTATAGGTATGAGTATCATAGAGCAGATTATATCCCTGTTCATAATATGTAGGTCTCCCCTCGGAAAAGGAGATATTTTCCTGTCTCATTGGGCTCAGGCTTGGTACGTAACTCGAAATCGTTGTGTGACTTACAGTCTTTCCCTGACATCAGGCTTGGTCTGGTGAAGCCTGTCTTACCCTGACTGCAGGAGTGGTCACGTGACCTGCTTTGGTGAATAAATGTGGACAATAACAATGTGTGTCACTCGTGAACAGCAGCTTTAGAAGCCAGCTCACAGCTAGGAAGTCTTCTCCCTCTGTCACAAGACAATGTGCTAGAGGCCAGGAACAAAGCAGCCAGTGATGAACCAGGGGCTTGCAACACTAGGGATATGGGGAAACAGGACTTCTTACGTATTTGCAATGCTTATAAAAGTTGGTTATCACCACTCAGCCAGGATTTGAACCCCGGGCTCCTTGTTAACAACACCCCCCCACCCCCGGCCAAGTTGCTAAACCTCACTTCCTAATCTGTAAAACGTGGATAATGACAGTATTTTCTAGAGAGAAGTTTGTTTTGGAAATTAAACGAATTAATACCTATAGTACATGCAGGGTGCTCGGCATTTGGCAGAGTCAATGCTATCTCCCCGATTCCTTTTACGTAGTGAAGTCCGTACTAGTTATGCTAAAAAGCTAATTTGGGTTTCAGAATCAGTATCTGCTGATAAAATTTGTTGCCCTTCTTTATTCTTTAACCTTCTGCTGTTATTTTGCACCAGGATATTTGTTTGGAATATGAGATCCCAGAGGAACACAGAATCACTTGGCAGGTCCAGAGGAAGCTCCATTAGCATTTTCATCAAGCTTGGCAGATGGCCCCTCGGATAGCTTAGAAAGGGAATATGTTAAGGGCCAGGAGACTAGAAAGAGTTTTCTTACTAAGTGGAATGTCTATTCAAAAGAAAAAGAAAAAGAAAAAGGGAGATGGAATTGTCCACAGGAAAGAAAAAGAGAAATCTGAAAGTCATAGTAATTTTATCTAATCTTTGAACGTTCATGTCGAGAAGAGTCATTCTTTCTGATACCCAGTGAAGTCTGGTATTGTAATCACTGTGATATTTACATATGAAAAGCATCTAGTTAATTATATTCTGACTGTTCGACCTGTGCGGAAAAAGATAATCAAAACAAAAAAGAGTCAGGAAGAACATATAACATTCATAAGCAATCTAAAGGAGCTCGGCCTCTGGAGAAGTGGGGAGTGCTTTTGCTAAACTTCAAGTGTCTTGTCAGTCATGGTATCACTGAGCGTTGAGACTTAAAGGAACCTTAGCGTTCAGTTTAGCGCAGCCAGCGTTTCTGGCACATCACGTGTGTGCCCGGCTCTGCTGGTTCCTGGAGACATACGACACAGAGAGTGAGTGCTGGCTGCCTAGAGGCACGTCAGCCCTCCTGGAGTACACAGGACACATAAGCATGGTCTCACAGCAAAGAGACGTCTAAACATGAGACAATAAGCTGTACAGAAATACACAGGAGGAAGTGATTAGGCCTGCCTTTTTGAGTCAGAAAAAGAAAACTTCAGAGAAGATCTCATTATTATAAATTAAAAAAAAAAAAAAGTAACTTACCAAAGGTTACCCAGTTGGCTAATGGCAGTGGGATTTGAACTATAGACTTATTTTTTGTCATATAGAAATCTGAAGTTTTTTTCATCTTTTTTATGGTTTTACTTATTCTAAGGCCATTTCTTTCGAAACGTAAATTAAAATATTTCCATTTTTAAAATAGCATCCGATCTGAATTTTCATTATGACAGAGAGTTACTCTGTCAATGCAAGGATTAGAGCATTGCTTCAAATTTAAACCTGGGGAAATTCAAACTAAATTAGCAGGATCAAATACCTAACATGGAGAGCACACAGTACAGAGTATTCGGTAGCTCACATGTCTAGAAATATCCCTATCAGTCAGGAAGATGCCATCATTCGACAATATTCTCTCCTTCTCAAAAGAAAGAGAAAAAAATTAATATAAACATGCGATTGTCCTTTAGACACTTGGGACAAATTTAAAATATTTTAAATTGATGCAATTATTTGGTAAGGCTCACTACCTTGGAAGTGCTTGAGATCTGACCAACACGTCAACTACTCTCTTCCTAACATCGAGCCAAACGTGGTGTATTAGCCAGGGTTCCTGAGAGAAAAAGGACAAGTACAATGCGTGGATTATACAGAAAGAGATTTCGTGAAAGTAACTGGCTCGTGCAAATATGGAAGCTAAGGATCCCCAGGATTTGTAGTTGGCAAAGCTGATGATGCAGTGTAGTGACCATGGTGTCATTCTAGCCCGAGTCCACAACATTCTGAGAGCGAAGAGAGTTAACGGTGTGAGTGCCATCTGAAAGCCGTGATTCTTGAGACCCAAGAAGAGATACCCACACTGCATATCCACACTGGGGAGGACAATCTGCTTTACTTGGTCTCATTCAATGTTAATGTCAACCAGAAATACCCTCACACACAGACCCAGAATACCGTTTGATCAAATGTCTGGGCACCTTGTGGCCCAGTCAAGTTGACTCATAAAATTAACCATCCTACCTGGGAAATAATAAAACCAATCAACACTGCTTGAATGAATGAAGAAAGCCTTGAAAATACACAAGAAAACGTGTAAAGACAAAGTTGTATTTAGGTGCCGGATTGGGAAAATGTTGTAATTTCTCCCTAATGCAAAAGAAAACAGGAACTTTGGTCAAAGGAAATGAATGAAAAATATTCATTGGGCCTCAATGATCTGAGCTTCCTGAGCCTCCCAAATAATGATCGAGTGGCTTCGGTTGGGAGGTTGGCTCTTCCTGGGTTTATGCACATGGGGTATATGCCTCACCATCTGGTTCGTGGTTAGTCCTTCTATTCCAAGCAGCACGTAGCTAGGAGATAGCAACCTTCCACTGAGGAAGCGAACACCAGGGCACGATTCACTGGGTCCTTCACAGGCAGCTGCATGCCTTTCTCTGTAGCAGGTCAAGAAATACTGTAATTAAAACTGCTTTCAATTTATTTCCTCCTGTGGAATTCTACAAGGAACCTGGGAGCGGTTGAGCCTCCCACATGCTTTTCACTATCAGCTCCCTCTCTGTTTGGGTTGCAGTTCCTTCTTTCCACAGGATTATCTAACCTAGTCCCAATGTCTGCTTTGTAACATTGGTACACTTGAAACAAGTTTGTTTTGCCTAAAAGATAAAAAAAAAATGTGTGTGTGTGTGTGTGTGTGTGCATATATGCCTGTGCAACCTGTGGTTGTCATAACTGTTGCATAATGAACGGTAAGGACTCATCTCCTAAGGGTTTGCTGTTAGTATATTATCTTCCCTAAAAAATTACTTTTTAAATCAAAATAAAATATTATAAGCCCAGCAATTATTTAAACAAATAAAACAAACACTTGTATTGCACTATGTGTTAGTCACGGTTCTTAATGCTTTACACATATTAATTTACTAAATCCTCGCAATAGACCCATGAGTTGGACACTGTAACTATGCCCATTTTATAGATAAGGAACCTGATGCACAGAGATATTCAGTAATTTGCTCAAGGCCATGAAGTTAGAATGGGTTAGGATCAGAATTTGGACCCAGGAAGCCTTGGACCTAGGAAGCCTGGTTCCAGAAACTGTATCCTTGGCCATCATGTTCTACCATTTCTGACAGTCTGTGTCATGAGTTATCAGGGAAAACTAAGATTTTTATCTTCAATTGGAGACTTCTAGCTCCTGAGATGCTAGAAATGACGCCTTCCTGGTTTACATCCATTTTCTCCACGCCACTGTCTCATGCCGCACCGACTGCAGTCGTCACCATCAGCAGACTAGAAGGATGAAAACGTCTGGCTCTTTGGGAGAAAGGAGTTCTTCCAAAAACACATATGATTACTGTTTTACCAAGAGCATGTTTTTCTCCAAGAAAATATGAGAAGGAAGCCACTCCCAACCCAAATGCTGTTTTCCTTGGTCACTCCCCAAACAGCCTTTCTGGACTTTTATTCCTCACTGATTTCCTCTCCAAAATTTATCTATAATTTCTCTCTTAACACTCCTACTGCTTTCAGCCCAAACAGTGATGCTAGAACTTGTATCCTGAGATTGTTGAGCATTTCCCCATCCTCAACTACTTCACATGCTCCATCTTTTTTCCTATAACTGAAATCTCCATAGGCCTGTAAGCATAGATTCTATTCTCTTACATCCCAAGTACAGGAAAACCTTGGATTGTCAGTAACTTGTTCTGTAAGTGTTCCATAAGACAGGCAAACATTTCTAATAAATTTTAACTTGATAAACGAGCGAGGTCTTGCCATACAAGTAGTATGTGATGCTGAATGTCACATGATTACAACTGAGCCAATGGTGGTAGTGGTTCTTCTTTCCTCCTCCTCCTCCTCCTCCTCCTCCTCCTTCTTCTTCTTCTTCTTCTTCTTCTTCTTCTCTCTCTCTCTCTCTCTCTCTCTCTCTCTCTCTCTCCATAAGATTGTGGGTGATCATCTCCCATACTTGGATGCTTGGTCTAGGGCCATGGTGTTCGGCAGAAATCAGTGATTTTTCAGAACACTGGAAGGTGCCCACAACTGGCACTAGTGTATTTTTTGTCACTTCAAAGCACCCATGGACAGTCCTTTGCTTTTCCATACAAGAGTGAGCTTAGGAATGCTTTGCTTCATTCTAGGTCAGGCTGCCTGCAGATAGAGACCCTTTCCTCTGCTGCCTTATTGCCAGTTACATCAGATACAGTGTATGACAAGAGTTCATCGATACTGCACTGTAGTCAACATCCATGCAAGCATATACAATGGCCCCCATGCAGATACAGATTCCATTGAGCCAATAGACAGCAGTGATTCCTTTAGTGATAGTGAAAGTTGTCGTACACAATAACCCTCCTCTCGCTCCCTCCCTCGCACTAGCCATGAAGGTTTTCAAAGGGAAGTGCAAGTTACATTTGTTTATTTTTCTTTATATTTTATTATTTTGTATTGTATTCGAGTATTGTAATCATTTTTATATGAATATTTTTGGATTGTGGAATGAATAATCTGAGTTTCCGTTATTTCTTGTGGGGCACAAAAACAGACACATAGACCAATGGACTGGAATAGAAACCCCAGAATTGGACCCACAAAAGTATGGCCAACTCATCTTTGACAAAGCGGAAAAGAATATCCAATGGGATAAAGACAGTCTCTTTAACAAATGGTGCTGGGAGAACTGGACAGCAACATGCAGAAGGATGAAACTAGACCACTTTCTTACACAATTCACAAAAATAAAATGGATGAAGGACCTGAATGTGAGATAGGAAACCATCAAAACCCTAGAGGAGAGAGCAGGAAAAAAACCTCTCTGACCTCAGCCGCAGCAATTTCCTACTTGACACATCCCCAAAGGCAAGGAAATTAAAAGCAAAAATGAACTATTGGGACCTCATGAAGATAAAAAGCTTCTGCACTGCAAAGGAAACAATCAACAACACTAAAAGGCAACCAACGGAATGGGAAAAGATATTTGCAAATGACATATCGGACAAAGGGCTAGTATCCAAAATCTATAAAGAGCTCACCAAACTCCACACCCGAAAAACAAATAAGCCAGTGAAGAAATGGGCAGAAAACATGAATAGACACTTCTCTAAAGAAGACATCCAGATGGCAAACAAGCACATGGAAAGATGCTCAACGTCACTCCTCATCAGGGAAATACAAATCAAAACCACACTCAGATATCACCTCACACCAGTCAGAGTGGCCAAAATGAACAAATCAGGAGACCATAGATGCTGGCGAGGATGTGGAGAAACGGGAACCCTCTTGCACTGTTGGTGGGAACTCAAGCTGGTGCAGCCTCTCTGGAAAACAGTGTGGAGGTTCCTCAAAAAATTAAAAATAGATCTACCCTATGACCCGGCAATAGCACTGCTAGGAACTTACCCAAGGGATACAGGAGTGCTGATGCACAGGGGCACTTGTACCCCAATGTTTATAGCAGTACTTTCAACAATAGTCAAATTATGGAAAGAGCATAAATGTCCATCCACTGACGAATGGATAAAGAAATTGTGGTTTATATACACAATGGAATACTACTTGGCAATGAGAAAAAATGAAATCTGGCCTTTTGTAGCAACGTGAATGGAACTGGAGAGTGTTATGCTAAGTGAAATAAGTCATGCAGAGAAAGGCAGATACCGTATGTTTTCACTCTTATGTGGATTCTAAGAAACTTAACAGAAGACCATGGGGGAGGGGAAGGAAAAAAAAAGTTAGAGAGGGAGGGAGCCAAACCATAAGAGACTCTTAAAAACTGAGAACAAACTGAGGGTTGATGGGGGGTGGGAGGGAGAGTTGGGTGGGTGATGGGTATTGAGGAGGGCACCTTTTGGGATGAGCACTGGGTGTTGTATGGAAACCAATTTGACAATAAATTTCATATTAAAAAAATAAAAAATAAAAAACAAATGCTTTGGCATGTTTCTGGAACAAATTATGCTTGCAAACCAAAGTTTTCCTGTACTTCTGGATCAAACAAGTGGAGTTATGTCCGTGTTTCCTAATGCCATGATGGAAAGGAAACAACTGCTGCTAAAAAAAAAAAAAAAAAAAAATCCCAACACCTCTGAGGTTCATACCAATTAAACTATTCTAATCTTGACCCTTTCATCCACTGACAACTTTGCTGTATGACTCTTGCTTTCTTCTTCACCCAAACTTAAACCTCTTTAAGAGTAATCTAACCTCCTGGCCTCAAGTAATTCCTTGATCTTATCTCCAATGATCTCCTTTACTCTGCCCCAGTCCCCTCAATTTAAGCCCTTGACTATTCATCACCTGAAATTAAGCACCCCATACGTTTAATGCAAGTATCCCACTCTGAGACCACCACACCCTCCTATATTTCTAACTTGCTTTCTTCAGTAATGTCACTATAAAGCTGTTTCACTGACATCAAAACCTTCAGTTCATTCCCCCCCCCCCCCCCCCGGCTTATGTCCTAAATCTCCTTTTCACTTCCCTTTTTATTGAGTATAGATTCCATGGGACATCAGCTGAGTACCATAGAAGAATTATCTTAAATACACTCTAAATTCCCTTTTCCCTTTGCCTTTTGATCTCATTTACCAAGCCCCCACAAAAAAACAAAAAACCCACAAAACTCAAATCCTTGCTAATAAAAAATATGTCTAACAGACCAGCAGCACTGTATCACCTGGAGTTTGTTAAATGTTAGAATTTCAGGCCCGAGATCTGAAGAATCAGAACCTGCATTTTCACAAGATCCCCAGGCAGTGCCTGTGCAGAAGAGTGCTGGAGAAAATAAATCTCTGGGTCCTTACCATGTAGGTGTTCCTCTGTGTTGCACAAATTAATCTCTCCAAATGTACCCTGAATCCGATCTCTTTCCCTTTCTGAAAAGCTATGAACTACGAAATATCCCACTTGGATCTCTCCATCTCTTTTAAATCCTTCTTTTAATAATTTAAGCATGATTTAGTCCAGATTTCTCAATCCTGGCTATATATTACCATCATCCAGAAACTTTCAAAAACGTACTGATGCTCAGGCCAACTCCAGAATTATTAAATCAGAATTTCTGAAGCTGGGACACGGTTACAGTTACTTTTTAAATTCTCTCCAGAGACAGTAGAAAACTCAGTGGTTGCCAGAGGCTGTGGGAGGAGGGAAGAGAAGGACAGAGACGAACAGGCAGAATACAGAGGACGTTTAGGGCAGCGGAAATACTCTGCACAATGCTTCAGTGATGGATACTAATCATTTTACATTTATCCAAATGTACAAAGCCAAGAGTGAATTCTAATGTAAACTAGGGATTACGCTGTGTCGACGTAGGTCATCAAATGTAACAAACGTACCACTCTGATGGGGGATGCTGATAATGGGGAGGCTGTGTATGTGGGGGCAGGGGACAGATGGAAAATCTCTGTACTTTCCTCTCAATTTTACTGTGAACATGAAACTGCTCTACAAAAATTAAGTCTTTAAAAAAAAATCTCTCCAGATAATTCTTTTCTACAGCCAGGGTTGAGAATCAATAATCTAGCCTCTTTACTTTAAAATTTTTTTTTAACGTTTATTTATTTTTGAGACAGAGAGAGACAGAGCATGAACAGGGGAGGGGCAGAGAGAGAGGGAGACACAGAATCTGAAACAGGCTCCAGGCTCTGAGCTGTCAGCAGAGAGCCCGACGCGGGGCTCGAACTCACGGACCGCGAGATCGTGACCTGAGCGGAAGTCGGCCACTTAACCGACTGAGCCACCCAGGCGCCCCATAGCCTCTTTACTTTAAAAACAAACAAACAAACAAAAAAACCCAAACCTCTCAGTAACACACAATCCTCCCTTCCACTTACACAGCTAACCTGCTGAAATGGACACATTACTGATGTTCCGACCCTCATTTCCCTTAGAGCCTGGGACAAAAGCTAAAGCACAAACAATTTACTGGGGGTGTTCAATCCAAGGGAGCTGGATGGAAGGTCAAAGGCGGCAAAGCTGGAAAGCAAGAAGAGCCAACACAAGGCTGTATCATTAAGTCAGACACCTGGGTGACTTCACTCACTTCCTCGGGACTGTCCACGAAGCTATATAAAAAGCATCTGAGGACTTTCTGTTTGTGGGAACAGGAAAGGAGGGAATATTTATCCCTGGGCTCCTTTACCGGCAGTGTGAAAGTTTCCAGCATGGAGCATTAACTCCTCCGTACCTTGGGACTGTGATGTCGGGGTACAGAGCTGGCTCGGGTGCCATCTCACACTATGGCCAAAGCAAGGAAGCTCTGGGCTTGGAGGAAAGAAGCAAGCAATGTGACCTGAAGAACATATTTCTGGTTTGAAATCTCATTGCTTTGTTCCACCTGTGGTATGCTGTAAAAGTTTCCACGTGTCATTCCACATGGCACGTTCTCATGTCACAGACTTTCCAAGATACTAAAGGACAGTATTGCACAGTGATTAAGAGCATGCTCCGGAATTAGAGTGTTAGCATTTGAATCCCAGTGTCTCCACTTTTTAACTTTTTTTTTTTTTTTTTTAACGTTTATTTATTTTTGAGACAGAGAGAGACAGAGCATGAATGGGGGAGGGTCAGAGAGAGAGGGAGGCACAGAATCTGAAACGGGCTCCAGGCTCTGTGCTGACACTCAGAGCCTGGAGTCTGCTTCGGATGCTGTGTCTCCCTCTCCCTCTGCCCCTTCCTTCCTCGTTCCCTCTCTCTCTCAAAAATAAATAAACGCTAAATATTTTTAGAAAGGAAAGAGGATTAAAATAAGCACAATTCATGGAAGAGTGCCTGTTACACAGTTAGAAAGATATGTCTGCAATTATTTCTAGGCTTTAACACTCTGCTTCTTCAGATCTTCACATTTTACCACAAGCACATCTTCACTACACTGCTTCCTCTTCCTAATATGAGCTGCAAAATGTTGACAGTTGTTTCAATTATTCACCCAGATCAGGTCCCTCTGTTTACCTGACCCTGCGGTGTCCTTGAATTTGAATATTCCATCTTTTATTCTCTCTGCCATAAACAACATTCCGCGTGGGATATGATAATGGAGGGAACTTTTAAACTTCTTTCACCTAGAAAAACACATGCTTTCTCTTCTCTCCCTCTCCCTCACGCGCGCGCGCACACACACTTCAACCTTGAACAAAAGGGTTCAAACTTCTCCCTAGGAGAGTAGGGAGAAGAAACTTTGAAAAGAATACGGGACTGAAATTTTTAAATAGGTCTAAATTTTAACAACCAAAATTACTGGTTATTAAACTGGCGTATTAGACTGGCATATTTTCAAATCTGCTCTAAAATGATATTCAGTGATGAAAAAAAGATAAATCCCTCCAACACAGATGAAAGGAATTATGTGCAACATTAAAATAGTCATATTATCATACATCTAACAAATTGAGACTCAACAAACCTGTAACTCATAAATACTTGTAATTTTTTTAAGTTTTTGGTTTTACTTAGCATATTATTTGCATTTCTGTTTTATGGCTGGATATAATAGGGACCTGAATATTATATATTTTTATGACATAATATTATAATATATATTATATAGTCTGCTCTTTTCCCAATGAGAAAAAAATTTGGATCAATTTGAATAGATTAAATTTTAGGGATGTAGATGAAATATAATGCCACCTTATAATGTTTACTATATTATTTTAGTAATATATGCTTACAATATAAAACAAAACATTGATATAAACTATTAATTTTTATCTGTGCAACAATTCGTTTAAACTCATCACATACATCCTTTACATCAATGAAATTTCATCCCTGAAGATGAATATCTGAGTTATCTAACTCAGCTTCCCAGAGCACATTACTATTATTTCCGGGTAAGTTGTGAAGGTAACTTTTTTAAATAGAGAGAGGCAGGGATGCTGTCACTAGAAGTGTTCCCTAAAGCTAAAATCTCCCCTATCCAAAACAAATCTGCACTTACTCAGTGTCTAAAGACATGTTCAAGTCATATCCAAGCCTTATGATTGTCACAGTATGTTTCCTATAATAATCACTAAATCTACATTAAATTTCTTTGTTTTGTATTTTTACCAATTACTTCAGGTGACCTTTATAAGCAACCAAAAATTACTACCGGGATTATCTCAGGCTAATGTGTCTTCTCCAAACTGTACTTTGTTATTAACATGAAATTACTGACAGTTTATTCTTTAATATTAATAATTTTTTAAAGAATCTTGCATGAGGTACCTTCCTCTTTCCTGAGGAAAGTCTGGGAGAGAAAGAAAACATACCTCGTACCTAGGCACATATAAGATATCTCAGTTATTCTCAATATTTGATTAGAATTAAGGCTCTTTAAAAATGCTACTTATGTATTCTGGCCAGCAATTTTCTGTCACTTGCCTGTTATCATTTCACCAGCAAAACAGAACAAAACCACTCTCCTTTTAAAGAGAAAGACATTAAGAAATCAGGATTCATAAAAGATTTCTACTGAATATGTATTTTGAATGTATAAAATATGTAAATTAAAGGCTATATCTTTTCAAATATTTTTATTGACATAGAATTACATTTTAAATAAATGTAATATATATTGGGGCACCTGGGTGGCTCAGTCGGTTAAGTATCTGACTCTTGGTTTGGGCTCAGGTTATGATCTCACAGCTTTGTGGGTTTGAGCCCCACATCGGGCTCTATGCTGGCAGTGCAGGGCCTGCTTGGGATTCTCTCTCTCACCCTCTCTCTCTGCCCCTCCCCCACTTGCACTGTCTTTGTCTCTCTCAGAATACACTTTAAAAGAAAAAAAGATAATAAAATATATGTAATATTATGTTTGTAATTCTGAAATTATATTGGTTACTGAGCAAATATATAGCCTATGTTTGGACTTGAGGGTTTTCATTGGGGAAGGAGAGGGATATAAATATAGAAGATGGTGAGAAAGGATTTTGTACTGAATTTTAATTACAGGTATTAGTATTAATTCATATTTTCTAAAATACATGTATATTTTAGTTCTGTTCACAGGAATACCCCAGATGCAAAGAAGATCCCAGTAGCCACGCACAAACCTAGATCCCAGTGCCTATGTCCATTCCTTACCAGAAGAAACCAGGGCCTCTAGCAGTAAATCCAGGTCTGGGACAGAGGAGGTACAAAATGAAATAAGTGATAAATACTGCAACTTGTTGAACCAGAAAGCCAGAAAATGCCTAAAGAGATAGTAGAGCCATATAAAAAACACACAGGGGCCACCTGAAGGAATTCCGCATTCCAAAGTTAGGTCAAATTTTACAGGAAGAAGAACAATGATTGCAAGGGATTTTGACAGACTGAATTTAAAAAAGCATCAATGGATCAAAAGAGGAAGGGCTAAAGAAAGGGAAAGCTCTGCTTCACAGATGAGTGCTAGGGGTAGAGTTAGAAAATAATTGTCTCGTAAGTCCCAAGGTAATAAAAGAGAGGTTGAAAGAATGACAGAAAAGAGGCAACATGGTGCCAATTATAAGTGTTCTTCATTTTACTCATCTTTCAACATTTCTGTAGCTTTGTAAATTTCACAAATAAAACAAACTTTAAAAGCACACACACAGAATCCTGCCACGTTTTTCAAGGACACATGCGAATAGAAAGGGTACAGGTCAAACAGTGTACAATTGTCTATGATGGGCTGGGGAGACAGGGATAATGAAATAAGAAAAAAAGATATATTACATTGCACTTTGAAATGACAAGAACATGAAAATTCCATTTTGCTGGTGGAAGACAGAAACAAAAATGAGTAAAGGAAAAAATGAATCGTATTTCGAGATCAGTGGGGCCCCTAAAACATTCGCCTCACATTAATTTTTTTTTCTTTAATCTTTTATAAAATCTAAGCCCTGTTCATACTTTTGGTGCACAAAATATCACAGAGCAACATGGTCTTCTGTGTGGACCAGCAGTATAATATACACATGTTCAGACACACAACCACATAGTAAAAGCTCCTTGCATTTTTATTACTTACAACACAGACTTTCAAAACAAGGGGGTGTGAGCTGGAATGATCTGAAGAGAGCAGAATCTTTATCAATTGGTATCATTATATTAAGCAATTCATTTACTGAGAGAGAGACAGAGAGAGAGAGAGACAGATTTTGAAATCTTCCCATTATCTCCAACCTTTTAAATTGTACTCTTTTTTCCAGAATAAATATAATCCCTTGATGTAGTAATCACCTGGAAATTTGCATATGAAAAGCATCTACTTAATTATGTTTTGACTACGAAACCTGTCCCAAATAGGAGACCGAAAACATCAAAATAAAATGATATCAGATCATCAAAGCAAGAAGCAGATCAGCAGGATGTCCAGACTTCAATAACAAGATAACTCCCAGGAAGACAAAATGTGTTGGAACTTCTTAATTCTAGTATGAATAACATCGCACTAGTTTTGTCTTTTTTATGCAAAACAAAAATAAACACCTTTAAATTAAAAGTGCCTCTGTATGTAAATTGGCTATGAAAACAGATTTCTGCGAAATTTATACACGATGGAGTCGCTACAACTGGGTCTCATCAATTTCTAGGGTTATAAAATTTAGGAAAGACTTTGAGACAACCAAAAGGGACAGGGGAGGTGATAATACGCCAAGTACCTGAGCCAGCACTCAATAATCTGTCATTCTCGCTTTGTGGGTACCTTTTCTTGAAGTTCCCATCACTCAGAAAGGACAATTCAAGAAGGCCCCAGCTGAAATGGTGGTCTGTGACTCTCAGCTATTAAATACTAACTTCAGCAAACTGGGCCATCACCCAAGACTGTTTTCACATAGCCTGAGTCATTGATCATCCATCACGAGGGTCGTGGAACATGAGGATCATCAGAACTCCTGTTACACATGCACTTCTACGTGTTCAAAACCGTGTATCATGTTCCTTAAAGACAACAGCAAAACCGCGTTAGCTTTTGGAGACAAGATTTGGATCTGTTAAATTCCTTAAGCAGGAGGCTATTCAACTCAGGTGGCTCCAATGCCACCATGGCCTACACGCAAAGCAAACTCCAAGCCCACAGATGTCTCAAGGTTATGAAATCAAAATGCTACAACCAACCAACACAAACAGCCAAACAGGCTTTAAGCCACAGCCAGTCGATAACGACCTTACCTTGGGGGCACCTGGGAGGCTCAGTCTGGACATCCCACTCTTGCTTTCAGCTCAGGTCACAGTCTCAGGGTTCGTGGGTTTGAGCCCCAAGGAGAGCTCCACGCTGACGGTGCAGAGCCTGCTTAGGATTCTCTCTCTCCCTCTCGCTCTCAAAATAAACTTCTTTGAAAAGAAAACCGCCTTGCTTTCTTTCTGCCTTTTCTCTCTAAAAGCCTCTCCCTGAGCTCCTGTCCCTAGAAAGCTCTTCCTCATTCCCAGATTGGTGCTGCCCCATTCAAATCAATTTTTGCTCAAATAAGCTCTTAAAAAAATTGTCATATGCCTCAGTTTACCTTTCAGCAGTTCTGGGGTCAGAAGAGGGAAGTGAAGAAAGAGCCCCACCTCCCCCGGGAGAAAGGAGCACCCCACCCCCTCCCCCACCCCCTCCCCGCCCCGCCCCCCGCCCCCCCCCACCCCAGGCACCTGCTGAGCCCCCGAGCTCGCTGCTCTCCCGCTGCGCCTGGAGGTGCTGGGAAGCCCCTCTGGGATCCGGGCTCCTCAGCTTCTCGGTCACGAGCGTCCACACTGCCAGCGCCCTTTCCCCCTCACCGTCTCCGAAACCGGCCACAGGCCACCAGCTCGCATTTAAAAACCACAGCGGGTCAGCCTCACGTTGGGTCCAACGTAGAAATCGGTCCGGGTCTGGATCCGACGGGGGCCAGGGTCTGAGGTTCCGACGTCAAAACCGGACCGGGTCCAGGGTCACTCCGGGTCCGGCTCAGACACGAGGCTGGGAGCAACCAGCGTGAGGCCTCCGGTGAACACAATTTGGTTTGAAAGCTGAACAAGGAGGTCAAATCTATCGAAATCGTCCAGAGATGATCCCGAGCGAAGTGGCCACAGTGGAGAACTTTTCATTTTTAACCTCGGATGAGCGTAGCCAGTAGGAGGTGCCCTGGAGAACAAGGGGAAATGAAACTTGTCCTCTACAGTTTCTGGTGACCAGGATGGGACCTGCCGGGACACCTGACTTGCCCCAGAGCCTGCAAACCGATCCTGGGGAAACTAGCGGAAGCCAGCAAACGGTAAGAGCCAGGCCTCCCAGATCCCCGTCTGTGGCGCCTGCTGGAGGCGGGGAGGTAACACTTCACTCTTCCTTTCCAAGTTCAGATGGGCAGGACATTCCATTTGTGAGAATTAGATCTTGGAATCGTGACTTGTGAGCTTGCTTCTGGGGACCCATTGGTGATCAATGCTCTCTCTCCTAGAACCATTCATTGCCTTCTTAATTGTCTTGTTTTGTGCTCTGAGAACTTGGCTTGGCACTTGTCAGTTTGGGGGCCCCCCACAATGTGGTGGGGCAGAAATGTGGGTTGCACACCGTTTGCAACTAGGATTTTACCTACTGTGTCAGTTCTCGGGCAGGGGGCCTGGGGGAGGGGCGGAATTACCCGAGTCTGCTTTCCCTTACCTTTAGACTGGCTCTGGATCTTGAGAGGGTGGTACTTTTGCACCATCTCTGAGGGATTCCTCTGGGGTTCCTGGGGTCATTCAACCCTGCCAGAAATATTTACCTTTTCCCCCCCGGCTGACGCCTGACAAGATATTTGGAAGGATATTTTTAACTGGAGGCAGAGGTTCAGTTCCAGATCAGCGCAATAAAGCAAATACCACAGTAAAGCTAGTCAAATGAATTTTGTTTCCCCAGTGCCTATAAAAGTTACGTTTACACTCTACTTTAGTCTAGTAAATGTGCAATAGCATGATATCTAAAAGATCATTGTACATACCTTAATATAAAAATATTTTATTGCCGAAAAATGTTAGCCATTATCTGAGCTTTCAGTGAATCATAATCTTTTTGCCGGTGGAAGGTCTTGGCTCAATATTGACTGATCAGGGTGGTGGTTGCTGAAGGTTGGGAGTGGCCTGGCAAGTTCCTGAAATAAGACAGTGAAGTTTGCTGGATCAATCGACTCTTCCTTTCACGAAAATTTCCTCTGCAGCATACAACGCCGTTCGATAGCATTTCACCCACAGTAGAACTAAAGCCAATTTTCTCAAACCCGGGTATTGGTTTATTAGCTAATTAGGTAATATTTTAAGTCCTCTGTTGTCATCTCAGCAATCTTCATAGCATTTTCACCAGGAATAGATTCCATCCCAAGAAATCACTTTCTTAGCTCATCCCTAAGAAGCACCTCCTCATCTGTTCCAGTGTTATCATGAGATTGCAGCCATTCTGTTCCTCCTCTTCAGGCTCCAAGTCTAACTCTAGTTCTCTTGCTGTTCCCACCACATCTGCACGTATTTCCTCCACTGAAGTCTTGCACCCCTTAGGGTTATCCATGAGGGTTGGAATCGACTTCTTCCAAACTCCTGGTAATGCTGATATTTGGACCACTTCCCATGAATCATGAATGTTCTTAGTGGCATCTAAAATAGTGAATCCTTTCCAGAAGTTTTCCAATTGACTTTGCCCAGATCCATCAGAGGAATCACTATCTATGGCAGATAGAGCTTTATGAAATGTGTTTCTTAAGTAAACCTTAAAAGTCAAAATGACTCCTTGATCCATGGGCTGCAGAATGGATGATATGTGAACAGGAATGAAAACAACATTAACTTCATATTTCCATCAGAGTTCTGTGATCAGGTGAATTGTCAATGAGCAGGGATATTTTGAAAGGAATCTTTTCTGAGCAGTAGGTGTCAACAGTGGGCTTAAAATATGCAGTAAACTATGTTGTGCTGCCATCCAGACCTTGTTCCGTTTACAGAGCACACAGGCAGAGTAGATCTGGCATAATTCTTTAGAGCCCTGGGATTTTCAGACTTGTAAATGACCATTGGCTTCAACTGTATCAATAAAGCTCACTTAGTTTCCCCCTTTTCTCTGCACTTGATCTTAGCCAAAAGGCCAAGAAGCGATCCTCCCCCCCCCCCCTTTTCTCTGTAAAAGCTTCTCCCCTAGCTCCTGTGGGTCCTAACCATTTGCGGTTTGGTGCTGCCTGGTTCAAAAAGATTTTTGGACAAATAAGCTTTAAAAACTTTTTAAATGCCTCAGTTTATATTTTAGCACTTTGTTTATGTGCCCTTTTCCTCAAAATCAAGATAGTCACCCAACAGTAACACTTTCTACAATAAATTTTCCCCACCACATCTGCTAATTGAGCTTTACACAACAGTTAGGAAGGATAGAATGACATTCTGAACACTATAAGGTAGACAGGGTACAAAACTTACCGAGATAAAGATTTCACAAATTATACAGCATCAGTTAAAGAAAAAAAGCATTCTATCAAATTCTAGGGATGGGGATAGCAATACCTATTCCATTTACATTGTGAGGATTAAATGAGTTAATATATAAGTAGTATTTAAAAGAACAATCTGTTACATAGAAAAGAAACTATACCTATTAGCTGTTTTTAATCTCTGTTTGTGGGTTATGGCTCTTTTTGAGTCCCTTAGTATCTTGTACAGGCAAATAAATTAGTTTTGATGAAGTAATTTGCAGGAATGTTAAAAAAAGAAAGGAAAGAAAAGAAATATATTGAAGTGGAGCAAAATGACCCCTAGGAATGCAGGTAGGGTAGTTTCTGATAAGGAAAATAGAGGACAAGTACGTAGCCTTGAGAAGAAAACAGGGGCTAAATGCTTCATTTGACTGGAATATGATGCATAAGAGGAAGCATAAAAAAATGTTTAAAATGAATATAGCAACAATAAAATCAATAACAATGAAAACACTGCAAAACAAAACAATGCAAGTAAGAACTGTATTTTCAGTAAATATATAGAAAATAGAGGAATTGTAAACCAGTGGAGTTACATTGAGGTTTTGAGCCTCAGTACTAAGAGAGGGTCAATATATTTATATTTTTAAAAATTAGGCACCCAGAGATTGATTTTAGGGGGGAAATGAATTGTAGGTGAGGATGTACTAATTGGAAAGGAGCTAGAGAGAACTGGAATTCTGGAGAACATAGGGCTAGAGGTTAGAGTGGGATACATGTGATAAGTAAATACGGATGAAATTAATTCTGTGGTAACTCACTCAAAGTAGCAAGTGATTTTACTAGTGGACAGAAGGTAACAAAGAAGAGAAATACAAATGAAAGCCCTAGAGAATCATTCATTTTGTGGGTGTGGAAGGAAGAAAAAAAAGTGAAGGTGACAAAGGAATACAGAGAAAGGAAGGAGAAAGAAGTTCCTAAAATAAGTTTAGGAAAAATAATTCACTGAGACTGAAGACAAGCCAAGGATAAGGAAAACTGAGAAAGGACCCTTGGACTGGGAGATGAGAAAGAGATTTCTATGGAGAGGTATAGTTACAAGTTAAACTGTTTTTTTTTTTATGTTTATTTATTTTTGAGAGAGAGAGAGAGAGCAGGTAGGGGCAGAGAAAAGGGGTGAGAGAGAGAGAGAATCCCAAGCAGGCTCTACACTATCAGCACAGAACCGAATGCAGGGCTTGATCTCATGAACCGTGAGATCATGACCTGAGCCAAAATCAAGTGTCAGACACTTAATCAACTAAGCCACACAGGTGCCCCCAAACTTTTTAACAGTGCGGAAAGGCATGGGGCATACAGCAGGAAAAGGAAAGGAAAAGGAAATAAAATTATTCTTTTGGCAAGGAAAAGGAAATAAAACTATTATCCTAGCCATGATTTTATTTAATTGCAATCAAGTCTATTGCACCACTTCTCCAAATCTGTACCCCAAACTCTTGAGTCTTCTCATTTGAATCTGTTCCAAACACTTCACCTTAGGAATCTTTTCAATATGAAGATCTAATAGTAATACTCCATTTCTCCAACATATTGATGACTTCAGTATGATGTTTAAATGATGTGAAATTCTTCAGACTAGCCTTCAAGGTCCTCCAACATATAAAGTAAAATTACTTCCCATTTAGCCTTTGGGTTCCCCAAAAATATTCAATGCTACTGCACAATTGTAACGTTTACTATTCTACAAATATGCCTGAATTTTCAAACTTCTGTTTTTTTCATGGTCTTTCTTCCCCTCACTTAAGAGTAAGATTTCCACATCCATATATTGCATTCTAATATACATTCCACACCATACCAAGAGCTGCCTTATTCATCAAGCCTTTCCTGGTTGCTCTGGACTGGAATGTGATCCCCCATGTTCACATGTAGAAGCCCTGAGCTCCAGTGTAGCTGTATTTGGAGTAGGGTCTTTAGGAGGTGATTAAGGTTAAATTAGGTCATGTGATAGGACCCTAATCCAGTAGGACTACTAACCTACAGAGACAGAGAGAGACAGATTTTTGCAAGTACTCAGAAGAAAGGCCATGTGAGTTCAAAGAGGCCATCTGCAAACCAGGCAGAGCGATCCCGTCAGGGAGACAGTTCGGCTGGAAAATGAATCTTGGACTTTTCAGTCTCCAGAACTGTGAGAAAACACCATTTCTGTTGTTTAGGCCACCAGTCTGTGGTGTTCTGTTGTGGCAACACGACTTAATTAATATATTTATCCAAAATGAGGTATCATCAGTTGCTTCTTTTGTCCATGTATACAATTCATTTTTGCTAAGCTGTGTAATTATAGTCTGAAGAGCCTTGTATCTACTGTTGTAGCTACAGATATTAGCATGAAACTCGTGGAGGAGAAAGAATGTAAAATTTGGTTTTGTATACTCCACATACATTATATACACACATTCTTTATATAAATATTGTATTCACTTGCATTATAAAAATTCTATAACAAAGTCAGATCCTATTAATAGAATTACTAGGTATGTATGGATTGATGAAGCAATCTTCTTTCTGAGAAGTTACGAGTAAATGCTGGGGCCTAATTTTCTAAAAGTACTACTCTTTAAAATCTTTATATTGTGTACCATACACACATATCTGAAAACCTATATAGGTATTAAAGACAACTGGAAACTAATGTACATGTAACTTTATGAAACTGGAAAAGTCACTTTCTTCCTGGACCACATTTTACATTTCTAAAAATAAACGGAGTAGAATATGATCTCCAAGGTCTGGGATAATTTTTACCTCTAGGTCCACAGATTTGAGATGAACAAGCATGTGCCAACCAGTTCATGATCTTTTCATTGTAGCACTTTCTTAAAGCTGTGATCTTACCAAGAGAGTGGCAAGGCACTTTAATTTGCTAATGGGTGGACTATGATTAGAAATTATTTACAACACTGTGAGATTCAATGAACAAGGATTAAATATAAGAATCCTCAAAATACAGTAATCATGTTCCTGGTATTAGCGAATACTTTGCATTGGATGCTTTCGTACACCATTTACCTTCACAGCAATCCTGTTATGTTGGTACTAGGAACCCATTTGGAGATGAGACCACCAAAGTTCAGAGCAATGGAGTTAAATTTCTCAAGATTTTGTATCTAGATATATACATATATATAACATTATGTGATTATTATATAGTATATAACATATACAGTTATATAAAATATTATAATGTTAATATAGTATATGTTTATATATTATATATAACATACATATTATAAGTATATATTATATATTACTATACCACATATTATATAACATTCACAATTATTACATTGTGAATATTACAATATATTACATTGTATTATAATATACAATGTGATAACAATATATAATAATATGTTATATATATGTACATATATCTCTACATGTGTGTATGTGTGTGTATATATATATAATATATATATATTATATATAAATAGTTAAAGAAGGGATGAGTGATGTTTTCAATATTCTGTACTGACTAAAGCTTTAAAACAGCATTTAATTTTTACCTAAAAATTATAAAGAAATTAGAGAAAAGATGACCATTTGAAAACACATATTACCATGATCTATTATTTATTTCTATAATGAGAAGTACAAAGAAAAATACAAGTAAAGTGTCTCTTGCTATGCTATGTATTAAAATCTCTTAGGTTAACTCTTTTGAATTTGTTTTTTGATATATATTGTATGTTTCCCTACAAGGAATCAACTGGCTTCCACATATCTTTAATTTAATCTTGAAACCTGACATATCATATAGAATTTCATTTGCTTCTAAGTAATGTGCAATGTGAGTTTGGCTCATCAAATTATGAAATTCAGGGTTTTTTTTTCTTCCAGGTAATGGAAAATTTTTAAATGACATTTCAGTTCACTATATTGCATTTGCTAGTGTGTCATAGATAAGAATAGAAAAAAAGCAAAAATCTAAAGCATTTACATTTTTTAAAAGCAAGTCTGCTGTTTAATCTCTGTAACCTCTGAGGGTTATTATTATTTTTTTTCAGCTCAAATTAAAAAAGAAATCTTAAGCCCGTGCTGCACACATTAAGTTGGCTATTTTAAGGTGATAAGCATTTCATATATTAGACATTTAGCATAGCTAAAAACCAACACTTTGAAAAAATGGACTCAGGGGTTTGCCTACCAATTAAAATTTATTGCACTAAATTTAATGCCAAGAGTTGAGATGTAATTAGCTCAGAGCACAAAGCTGTGAGAGAAACCTGTCAATACCCACCCCCTCCTTCCTCCTACCTCCACTCCAGTTATATTTTGATCTCTCATTTTTAACTTCTTTGCAACTTCCCACACTTTCCTACTTACCATGCAAGATCCGCATCCATTAAATCCCCCCTCATATCCTTCCAACCTCTCAATCATTCCTTTGACTAACTACTCCACTCTAACCAAGTCTTCTTCATGGACCACCAGCCACCTGGATGGATGATGGTACAATATCTCCTCTGCCCACAGTTGGTGCCATATATGTCTCCATCCACAAAATTAGAGAACTCTTAATGGTCACATGGAGTTCTGACAATTCTTAACATTTCACAAATGTTGGCAACCTAAATTTGGTTTATCTCACTCCCTAAAACTTTGGAAGTACAGAGGTAGGCAAAAGTTTGCTATTCTGAGGACAGACAACAGTCATTGTCTGTCACCATCACGCAGTGTCCTTTCTCAGGGAGTCCAGGGAGGGAAATTCCACTCTCACCAGCGTCGCCCAGCCTTCCTTGTCTCTTGCCCCCATTTCTACCCTTTTCTTCTCTTCTGCACCCAGCTGATCATCTTCAGTTCATCCTCAACACCACTGCCACAGATGTCTTCCTAAAACTCCTCCTTGCAAATGCCAATATTCAGCTCTAGGATTGCATGCTGTATGATTACCTACAAAATATAGTTAAACCTGTTCAAGTAGATTCTCAGAACTCTCTTTTGACGGAGTCACAAGTAATTTTCTAAACTACTGTTAGTCTCCTCCAAGAAATCTCCATGCTTCGAACTGGTCTTTTAGCAAACATTGAAACGATGTTCCATATGTGTCCAAGCCTTCAAAATTGTTCTTCCTTAAATAACCTTTCTCCTTATCTACGCCTGCCTTTCCCTCAAAGCCAAACCAATTTCCACATTGCAATGAAGGTTATGACCACCATTTTTAGTGATGTTTCCCTTGTCAAACTCCCATACACTTATTGTCTGCCTTGTGATTTGGCTTTTAGGGATGCTGTCTCATAATACTGATTTATGTATATGTATTTTCTCTTACAGGCTGTAAATGTGTTGGAGCTAGACACTATTCTTGATAAATTTATGTCAATAGTGGCAGAAAAATTAAGGTAATCCAGGTACATATACAATTGGGGAATTTGGGAATTAGATTCAAAATAACCAATCGACTAACCAATATTTATGGCCTATGTTGTTTATGAAAGATGTTAGGTTGCAGGGATTTTAAACAATTAGCAGGCAATAGTCTTTGCTTTGTTTCCAAGAGATTAACGGTGTAATCTTAATAACATACATGAATATAAAATACTTCAAATAGATGCAACGGGTCATAAGATGCTGCAAAGAATTAATATTGTACCTTGCATTTTACTTCAACCTTGAGTATACAGTGCATGCCAAAGTCTGTGTCAGTGGTAGGTGTCTCCCTGAGATACAAGGAATATGAAACAAATTTAAATAAAGGGGAAAGGAAGTTAGGAATCTTTCTGAAATGTCTCTTCAATGAATGATCCATGCAAGCTGTTAGAGATGCTGCCAGATATCAGAAATAAAATGTTGAGTCTTGCGTCAATGAACCCAGTTGTTTTAATATTAAATTTCATCGTACTTAATATAATGCTTTTAGAATCTATGCTCATCAATATGTATAAGCCTCTTAATTGGCAAGATCCTGAACCTATTTCAGTGCATAAGGTACCTCCTTCCTTACTAGATCCTATAGATCGGGACAATCCTGGTGTCCACAGAGGTAATATAGTGTGGAGGGCAGGGTGGATTTAGCCCAGAAACAAGTGCTATGCTTTCAGGAAACTCCTGTCCAAATGGAATCATTGAAAATTGTGTGATCTGTTGTTTTTCCGTCAGGGATGATAGAGGGCAGAGGCACTGAAGGAGGATGGTGCCTGGCTTTCTCCATAGCAAGGAGAACTTGAGAACTCGGGGAGTTCAGAGTTTTCAGTCTCTTCCTACTTTCCCCATATCATGATTTAGGTTTCCACGTTTGACCCACCAAGGCCCCTAATACCTTTACCTTAGAGGCCTGGTGACCTTGTACAAGAATTGGTACTGAAGCTCTGTAACAGCGTTGGTCGGGCCCTGAGCCTGGGCCTCCAACATTACTTCCCTGCAGCTATGCATAAACAATAAGATGCCACAGAAGACTTCTGCTTTTTCTTTTGTTGTTTCCTGTTTCCTTCCGTGTGCAGGGAGGTTTGAAAACGTCATTTTTCTCCTCTCTTTATGCTCTTTCTAGAGCCATGAGATGTGCGGCACCATACTGCTCTGTGGTAATACCATTACCTTATAATAAAAGCTGCCCAGCACATTATCTTTCCGTTGGTTGCCTCCACCCACACTCCACCCCATGCCATCCACACTTTGAGCAATTTGAGTAATTCTTGACACTATCACGTGACATACGAACACTGTCTCCTGCGTCCCGGCGACTAAGTCACACACGTGCCAATGCTCACCGATTATTTGTGCAGCCCAATCCCCAGATTCCAACTTTGTGATTCCCACCCTACCCACTTAGGGTTATTCTTAGTATTCATTATTTTATCACTGAGGGTTCCGGCTAAAAGTATATGTCAACACAAAATTAGTGACGCACAACAGTTAAATGCAGTGATTATATCATAAAAGTATAAAAGGGGGTAAGAGAAACCAATGACATGAAGCATCCCAAGGCTAGCCACGTGAGAAGCTGTGACCCAGTACTGAATGGGCAAACAGAAGGATACTTACTTGGTTTCAGCAAGATCTGAGTGGGCCATCTGATAGGCGCCGTGGGATTTGTTTGGCCTTAAGGCAACTATTAGGAATAAATACTCTGATACCTCTTTTCCAATGCATGCCAACCTCTGCCAGTATATCCTTGTGGCCAAATCCTACAGGAATCCCAGGCAAGGGAGCTGTGTTAATGTGGTCCACAAAACCCAATCTGTTGATTCGCGGAGCAGGTCAGAGAAGGTTGGACATTCACTGCATGGGAAAATGAGGAAAAAATGTACATCAGAACTTTGTACAAAAAAGGAACTCTAATGTCGTTTCTGAAGTAACTCTCAGTCGTCATTTAGCTATATAATAGTAGAATATATTCCTGTCCTTTTAAGCTTGAACTCTAACTCTTTGACCTATTAAGTGGATAAAAGCATCACTTCTGATAAAAAGGAATTCTTAACCCAAGTAAATTCTGCACTTGAAGAGAAATCTCCAGGATCAAGAGTAGCTTTCTAAATAATGGAGAAGGAATGAAAAAATAAAATTGTATTTAAGACTGGATTCCACATTTAAAGTTCATGGCATTTATAAAGCCGAATGATTTATGTTTCTCTGATATAAACAACACGCTCACAAGTACATAAAGCTTTGAAAGTGAATGACTGTAAGGAACTTAAAGTTACGAAAGCCTGGATGCCAGCGAGGTCAGATCTGGACCCTCATTCACCAAAGCAGCACTCGGAGCGCGCGCGAGCAGGCCTGTGATTCAAGCTGAGAAGGGTGACGTGCTAGGGTGAGAAGAGTAAAAACCAGGGACAACCCCCTTATTTAGGACTGGAATAATTTCTGTCTATGTATCTTAGGTGGAGGATGCTTACCCTCAGAGCTGGCCCTTCCGGGTATTACATAATGCAATAACAGCCCTTCAGTTGGTTAGGACAGTATAAGCTGCAGATTAATTGGTACATACCGAGAGAAGTGCAAAGAAAGTCGAAATGGGCCATTCACAATACATCCCAGCTGAGACGCTAGGAAAGGAAGTCATTAACATCACCACTCTATACTAAATTAAAAATTTCAAGACAAAAAGCCAAAAAGAAGACATTTCTTACCTCCATTTCCACAAATTAGCGTGTGCTTTCTGACAATTTTTTAAATATTTGAGTTTCATAGGAGGCTTATTTCCTGGCACCAGCCTACATAGATTTGTGTCGCAGCTCCAACCCTGACTAATGGTACGATTTGAAAAATCTATTGAACAATTCAGCACCTCAGTTTATTCACCTGGAAGTGAAGTAAGAATAGCACCCCTCCTCCCCCCCCCCCCCCAGTGTTATTGTGTGAATCACGTGAGTATGAAAGGGCTGAGTTAGAGGGAGAACCCAGGATAAAATAAGTACGGTACGTGTTAGCAGTGTTTACTATTACATAAAATGCAGTAGATTCGAGAGCAGATACAGGTCTGTGACTATAACTTAAATAGGATAAAAGGATATGAACAAGAGGGCAAATGGACCAATGATACTTGCTAAAGTCTATACTTTTTCTATTGAAAAACAGTAAACATTTATAAATGATATAAAAAAAACTATAAATGAAGTAAACCAGTGTATTATAAACATTAATTTTCAAGAAAAAGGTTATTTTAAAGAAAAATGAAAAAGAAAAGTTCTTCATACCATAACCTATGATACCAGGGAGAAACTGTATTTAAAAGGAGGTATAGGAGCACCTGTATAGGCTCAGTCGGTTTAGCATCCAGCTTTGGCTCAGGTCTTGATCTCATTGTTCATGAATTCGAGCCCCACATTGGGCTCTCTGCCCTCAGCACAGAGCTTCCTTAGGATCCTGTGTCCCCTTCTCTCTCTGCCGCTCTCTCTCTTTCTCTCTCTCTAAAAAAATAAACATGAAAAAATTAGTTTAGTTCTATTTTAAAAAATAAAAGAATAAAAGAAGCTACATAGCCTAAATATCTTAATTTGTAGAAAATAAAGAGAAAAATAAGAAGATTAAATTCTTATCTTAAGAAATTAAAAGAACAATTTTAAAAACAAAGGGAAACTAGGGTAGGAAATTAATAAAGATATAGCTGATGTAAAATGAAATGTAAAACAAAAGCTATTTGAAAACCTAGATTTTAAATTGATACTTTGAAAAGATTACTAACATAGATTAACTCCATGCCAGCATTACCGAAGCACAAAGATATTCGCACTGACAAGATCAGAGATTAAATAGGAATCAGACGAATAAATATAGAAAAAGTATGCTGATTATGGGCAAATACTTAGTGAACTAGATAGGGGTAAATTTGAAAAGTTAGAAAAAACATAATTTCTTTGCAAGATACAAATTTCCAAAATTAAATCAAGAAAATAGGAGGTGACAAGTCACTTACCACTGACAAAATTAGGAAAGTTGTTGTAGAGCTCTGTCACTGAAAAGGGTATCAGGAGCAAATGGATAAACAAATTTTCCTGTGTCTTAAAGAACAGATATTTCCAATATTATTTATAATATTCCAGGCCATGGAAATAAACACACACACACACACACACACACACACACACACACACACACATTTGTTTTATGAATAACATAAGCATATCCAAAGCGTGACAAAAGTAATACCAAAACCCAATCTGATTTAATTAAGAGTAGATATGCACAAGAAACAACATGTGTTGGCGTGGAAGCAGAGAAAGAGGAATCCTCTTGCACTTCTGGTGGGAATGCAAACCAGTGCAGCCACTCTGGAGAGATGGAGATTCCTCAAAAAACGAAAAATAGAACTACTGTACAATCCAGTAATTGCATTATTAGGTGTTTGCCCAAAGGATACAAAAATAGATTTGAAGGGATATGTGCGCTCTGATGTTTATAGCAGCATTATCAACAATAGCCAAACTATGGAGAGAGTTCAAATGTCCACTGACTGAAGAATGGATAAAGAAGGCATGTATGTATATGTATACGTATACGTATATGTATATGTATATGTATATGTATATGTATATGTATATGTATA
>NW_026058167.1:0-58845 GCF_023721935.1 Panthera uncia | reverse complement strand
CTTAGAAGCCTAATTAATTGTTAGTTATAGTATTGCTGTTTTTTTTTTAATGACTATTCCAAAATTGGTTTTGGAGGAGGAAGCTAGTGATGATTGTCATTCTAGAATTCACAAGATTGACATACATTTCATGTTTTATTGTGAACATCTTGTATTTTGTTTCACAAAGTTCCTATCCTGTGTGAAACTTAAAAAAAAAATATTTCAATATTTAACTTTTTCCTCTAAATTAATGAATAAAATTGACCTTCAGAAGGGTAAAATACTTTTATTATATGATTTTAAATACCGAAGTTCATTACACTAACTGCATTACCATGAGAAGCTTCGGTAAAGTTATGAGGCCCTCAGGAATCCTTCCTAAAAATCTGCTGATTAATGATCCACTCTCTTTGTGAAACCACTTGTTATGCCAAGGGACTAGACCAAAAAAGTGAAGAGCGGCCTAGAAAGGAAAACTTCATTTCTAATCCCATTAGAAATGTTTGTCCTACAAACATATCCAACCCACAAGAGATTACAAACTTGCTGTGCTGTAGTGAAGTACATAATTTAAGAAATCCTACATATTAACAGAATATAAAATACATGTGTTAAAATATATTTACAAGTGTAAGAGAAATCCCATCACCATTTTAGCATATTAGATTGAGAGACTTCCTCCCTTATATAGCACCACGTTACAGAAATGTGTTGTAGAGAGAATATTACTGTGGTCGGTAGTTGTACCTTGTGTCTGTGATACTTCCGAGGTATATAAATGATTTCTTTTGATCTTCATTCTGTTCTTATGAATCTTGTTTATCCCGAATATTTCACAAACGAGGAAACTTAGACGAGAGATTTTCTGCCATCACATAGCAGAACAGAAGGTACAAGCAAATGACTTGTTCCTAGGCCTTTGTATTTCAGGGGTCACCACGGCTGTTCTCACTTAGAAATGTTTAGGCAATTATTCGTGCTGTTCACTCCACTCAGATTATAGTTGACTTTTGTTGGTATCTTAAATGATCTGCCTTATCTCACTTTTCATTAGCACTGACTTCTCCTCTGTAGCATTAAAAGTATTGACTACTGATATACCTATTGTAATCTTAATATCATATTGAATGCAAAGGTGACCCCAAAGTCTATTTTAAAATTTAAAATATGGGATTTTAAAACTATGTAAAGTGTTGCTGTCCCTCAAAATCTCAAAAAAATAATTGAAAATGTGTAAATAAAATATAAATTTCTATTGAAAAACAGCACCCCATGGGGTGCCTGGGTGGCTCAGTCGGTTAAACGTCCAACTTCGGCTCAGGTCATGATTTCGCTGTCCATGAGTTTGAGCCCGGCATCAGGTTCTGTGCTGACAGCTCGGAGCCTGGAGCCTGCTTCATATTCTGTGTCTCCCTCTCTCTGCCCCTCCCCTGCTCATCCTCTGTCTCTCTTTTGTTCTCGAAAATAAATAAAACATTAAAAAATTACGTAAAAACAGCACCCACAACTTCTTAAACACTGTGCTGGAAAATATCTGATTAAAGACATGACATACTGTACTTTGGGAAGACGACACATTCACAGAACACACACAGTGCCTCGGGGAGAGGAAGTTTCTCACATCCACGTTAGGTGTTCAGATTCTGCAAACAAGTTCCTGAGCTAATGACAGACTGTAGCATTTGGCTTAGAAATGCTTTAGAAACACATGTCCATATTTTGACAAGCATTTACATCCACTTAGTAAATAATTGAAGAGAAAGAGCTAATCGAAGGTCCAGAAGAACACGGTGATTAGCATGCAAAGATGTTCTTGTTGAAAGTGTTGCTCTTAAAATTCTCGTGGCTTGCTCATGTCTATCAGCCAGCCTAGGACAGGAGAAAAGAAACCCACGGCTCTCCACTATTGTCTTCTTATATATCCTTTGTAGAATCCAACAGTTATGCAGTAAAATGGATTCGCAAGGTGTAGCAAATATTCCACCCTGGGACTACTACAAATCCTATTAAATGCAAACAGCTGTATAGCTCTGAAAACCTTTCGTTAAACTCCAGGCAACCACTTGATCAACATCATTTCTGCAGATTTTCCCAATGCATTCTTCTGAACAACGCAAGGAAATCTTGTCACGTACTCCACTTCTTGTTTTTCTTCAGTGCTGTCAGCTTTAACTTCTCATTTGACTTACTTGAGTTGATCAGCTCAATTTAATTCCATTCGCCAAACATTACTGAGTGTCTGCTATGCACCAGGTGTGCTTCGAGGTTTCAGTGATATGCCTGTGACAAAGGCAAGTATCTGTATCTGAAGATGAAGACGTGTGAAAACAAACACGCCCCGACCCTTCCCCTTTTCCCTTAGTCCACTGCTTCCCTTTCCTGCTCAACCTTCCTCTCATGGATGGGCACAGAACAGGCTTCTACTGCGAAACGTGCAGGCTCTTGTCTCTGCCTACCTGCCAGATCTTCTTCTAGTCCCTAAGTAGCTTCCTTTATTTCTCTGCTGGGACGTAGGTGGGTTAGCATCCCCTCTCTAAGAGTTGATTGCAAGAAGCTCTTGGGACTGTGTTTATTTACAAAGGGAAGCAGAGAGGGAGCGAGGGAGCTCAGAAATGAAATAAGCATTATTTAAATTATTTCACTGGCAAGTGAATAAAAGGACAGTGACTTGTGGTTTCTGGTAGCCACTGGTTCTGCTGGAATGAGTCATGGTTCAAGTATCTCACACCTACAAGATGCTCCATAAACACGGAACCGACATAAGAATCACAGGGAGTGTTGGGGAAGCTGGGCCACGAAGACCAGCTGCTGTCACAGAAGCAGTGTGCTGGAGGCCGGATCTTGCCTCGGCGTTGTTTTCCTCCAGCTGAGCTGTCCCAGCAGTCCTGCGGGCTTTCCTCCAGCAGGAATCTGCTGAGACAAGCATGGCCATCCTGTGGTCCCATGCCTCCACGTCTACTCCCAGCTCACAGAAACACAAACTGGCCCCACCCTGCCTACTAGGAAGCAGCGACTGTCTAGGCAGCATGACCCATGGGCTACAGAGAGGATTACATTTCTTAAAAGCCCCAAAAATACGATCACTGATCTGAATAAACCAATGATAAAAGTCAGTCTGAGGAATGTGGATATAGCACACGCAGTCTATTTCTGATATAGTATTAAGAATTAATATTCTGGGGGTGTTATGCTGAGCTCATTTTTTAGGTTCCTGTATGTTGGATATACCCTCAAGGAGTTATTGGTTACGTAGTATGATATTAAGAATCTGCTGTAAAATAAACACAGGAGCTCTCGATGAAGCTCGAATGGCAGAAGAGGGAAGACGGTTGAGGGTGGGAGGTGGGTGAAGGACACAGGAGGCCTGAAAATTCTAGTCTCTTGATTTGTGTGATACTTAAAGTTAAAAATATATGCTCTGATAACAATGTTACACGCACTATATTGGGAACAAATCTACAGTCCAGGTGTATGCCAAGTGCTATTAGATCATGGAGGAAGGAATAAGGAATTCTTTTAGGTATTCCAAAGAAAGCTTTACAGAAGGGTGGGGTTTTTGCATTGGGGTGGGGGGGGGGGCTGCTTGTTTTCTAGACTTGCTTCAGTACTGTCATTCTGGGAATTTTATTCACCAGACTCTTATCCCGTATCATTCTAGATCGCGATTTTCTCCCTCAAATTCTTACCTTGTTGTGCTGGATTTACTGCATTGGCTGGGACTGCAGGACAGTTTTGAATAACTTAGTTTGGTGGGCATCCTTATCATGTTTCTAACTTCAATAGGGATTTTTCTGCTTCACCATTTAAATTTTCTATTATTATTTTTTTTTTCAAACCTGAAGGGGACATTGAATTTTACCAAATGATAATTAGGAATCTATCAAAGTATATACTTACAAAACTCTAAATGCTGCAAATCATTTTAAAAATATTTCCTAAAGTAAAGCATTCCAAAATTAGTGGAATAATAGCCATAGCCCATATCCATATTATACTATTAAAACAACTGAGTTTAATTTACTAATATTTTACAGCTACTTTAGTATATTAAATTGATTGATATGTGCTATTTTGTTTTGTTTCTGTGAGTGATTGGGATATTTGTGTCAAGTATATCCAGAATTGATAATCTAGTCTACTAGAAAGAAAGATATTATCCAAATTCTGGTCTCTAGAAAAATTTAAAGAACATAGAAACAGCATATCTCTTCTTTGTGATTTTAGTAGAAATCACCTACACAATTATCTGCTTGGTTGGGTTATAGTTTCTGTTTGCTTTACCTTACAGTATCTTATGTATTTGTTCTCTATCTTGCTAGGTTTACTTCTAGCACCCAGAAAGCAAGTACTTTCTTAATGTGGTATCCCTCCAAAGCACCACGTAAATATACGAATAAATACATGCATTCAGTGGGCACTAAATAAGCCATGCCGTAAGAAGTGTGGGGTTTTGTTACCCACAGAGGCAACTGATACATACCCATGTATATGTTGCCTATGTATGTAATGTATTTATTATAGACATTTTTAAGAGATAGAATGTAGACAGTGAAATTTTAAAACTCTCACACAATCTGACGTTCTGGAAAATCCCTTTGACAATTTTATATATGCCCTTCCAATTACATATGCTTTAGCAAATTTACAGATCATGCCGACACCTGTTAAAAAGTGCACAGGGGTGTAGTGGGCTGAATGGTGCCCTTGAAAGGCATCAAGTCCTAATCCCTGGAACCTCAGCAATGTCAAAATAAAGGGTAAAGATTTTGCTTATACGGTTAGTTAAGGATCTTGAGGAGCTTTTCCCGGATTAGACAGATTGGTCCCAAATACTTTCACATATGTCCTTATAAGAGCAAGACAGAGGGACTAGAGGGGCAGGCAAAATGAAGACAGAGGCAGAGGTTGGAGAGATGGGGCCATAAGCAAAGGAACACCAATGGCTACCAGAAGCTGAAAGAGGCAAAGAATAGATTTTCCCTGGAGTCTCCTCTGGAGCTTCCAGAAGGAAAGGCCACTGCCCAACACCTAGATTTCAGACTTCAGTCCTCCACAACTGTGAGAAAACACGTTTCTGTTGTTTTAAGCACCAAGGCTTTGGTAATTTGTTACAGTACCTGCAAGGAACTACTACAGGAACAGCGTATTGCCTTAAGCATGCCTCAAGAATATGAGTACCTGTATAGGATTTCTTCATACGTTTATACCCTATTTAACCAACATCTATTTCATTAGACATTTAAGCTATTACTAATTTCTCTGTTATTAAAAAAGGCTTAAATGAATACACTACACCTTTTGTATAGTTGGTGGTTAACACAGGTTATGTTAGAAAACAGGGGCCGGGGGGGCATGGGTGGCTCAGTCTATTAAGCATCAGACTCTTGATTTCAGCCCAGGTCTTGATCTCAGGGTCGTGAGTTGTTCATGCTCCATGTTGGGCTCCACACTAGGTGTGAAGCCTACGTACAAAAAAAGAAAAAGAAAAAGAAAAGAAAAACAGGGACTTTAAACAAGCCACTGCCTGACCCACACCTGCAGATATTTTGACCTAATTGCTCTGGTCTGGAGCTAAATCATAAGTCAAAATTTTTTCAACAAATTATATGACTTTATGAAACATAAATTTTCATGAGAAAATATAGGATTTGACTACTAAATTAACCACATGCTGGCAAATTTATGCAAAGAAATTTCTGAAAATGCCTCATGCACCTCAAGAGCTCTTCACCTTATAGAAAATGTCACCAAAAGATTCAAGTTCCATATAGCTCTTAAATGATTGTTACCCCACTGGTGTTTTCAATTTTTGCGTTTCCTATCATTTTATACATGTGCAAACACAGTAATGGGAATGTCCGAGTTACAAGGGCACTCGTGCAGCCGGAAAAAATATAAATGTATGGAAGAAATACTTAACAACGTCATAATTCCAGTGTTTCTTCAGTACCAGGGGCACAATTAAAATCAGACCCTTGAGGCCTTCTGCTTCTCACACCAGTTCTAGATTTGCAGCACTCACTCGCCCGTCCGTCTCGGCTGGGGAGCGCTTACTGCAGGATGCATAGCCAAACAACTGCCAAAAGGGGTATGATCAAACGTTGCCCCTTGTCAAGGGAAGCACCCAGATGCCGACTCACTGCAGGCAGCTCTTCCACTGGCTGCGTCTGGTCTCTGGGCAGGCTTCCCCGGCAGGTGGTCTTAGGTCACCTGCATGGACCACATTGACTTTTGATTTTCACAAAATCAAATTCACAAAATTTTCACAAAATCACAAAATCAAAACTTTCACATTATACTAAGAGAGTGGCTTTATGGCAGAACTTGAATTCCGATGCAATTCTCTCTCAAAGAAGCATGAATCTGTTAAATGGTTTTGCATTTATTCCATAAATATGAAGTTGAAATAAATGAGTGGCTGGAGCTATTATGGCCTTGTTAGACAAACAGTGGAACAAGGAATTATTTGACCATTATATAGCAGATTAGGAACACATCTGAGACAAGTTGTCAGACCTTTTATCAATACCAAGAATAATTATATTCATATTCCATATATCCTTTGCCTTGTGAAAATACTGCATAAAACGTTAATTGTTATTAATTACAATGTAAAATTGAGTTTGGGAAGGTGCAATTAGAGATTGTGCATTTTTACCTAAATCTTTGTATATCTACAGATACCCAACTATAGAATAAAATCATTAAAAAGTAAAACCTTGCACTTACAGAGAGTGGATTTTTTTGGTCATACATAGTAGGCTTATATTTTTATGCATGATTTTTCTACGTGCAAATTCAACACATAATCATTATAGAAAAATTACCAATAGTAAAAAAAAAAAAAAAGAAACCCACCTTTGATTAATAAATATTTCCCAAAAGGAGCATCGTTTACAGATCACAACCTGATCATGAACTACACCCACTGAATCCTGCCTCTGTCAGGGCAGAGCTACCCCTCCAGGTCCCCCACATGCTTCAAATTGTCCAGAGTGCCATCCCCTGTCCTGGAGGCTCGTACATGTCCTGAACTTGGGGCTGGGAGGCTGCCTGCGTGGGCTCGGCTCCACAAAGGCCTGTGCATTATTTCAGGACACAGACACACATCATTCCACACCAAACAAATGATACTTGCATGGAACAAGTATCTTTGGGGAACAAACAAGACAGACAACTCATTACTCGACTTCCCACGCTCCTGGTGTGACGAAGGACAGCGCTGCTTCTGCCAGAGTCTCACGGCTTCTGCACTTCAGCTCCCCTGCCTGCCCACCAATGGTGTTGTCTTATTTGGTGTCTCAGTGTTGTGTACATACACCTCAGTCCTCTCTCTTACCCTGAGATCTGCAACCTGCCGACTTGGTAATTCAGTCTGTAGTCATTGTTTTTCTGACTTTGCGGGGAATGACTTACAGCTGAAGAATTCCACCCACGAAGACACAGGGAGAAATTTCAGGAGGGCTGGAAAGAAAAGCACATCTGTTCGTACTTAAAAACGTTTTCTTTCCAAAAGTATCAGGATGCCTTGTAACTTATGTGAAAAGTTCCTCATACATGTATGTAAGATTTTATTTTAATGTTAGAAAGAATTGGAAGCATAAAATAAGAATTACAGAATGTTCCTTTCATACTTGACAAAAGAATTTCCTGATTCCTAGTAAGAAGTTGGCATCAGATTGGATTATAGGTGTGGTGTTAAAATATGAATACACGTTCACATGGTGAAGCTATAAATAAATGAGTGTAATTAGTAAAGACGGGAAGAAAAGGGAACTATGTTTACGGACTGGGCAACTTTAGGATAATCACAGGCATCCAGGAAAAACCTGACAGCTACACCTGACCAGCCCTAAAGATCAATGGAGAAGTGAGAAGTGTCACAGCCAGAATACCTTTTAAAACATCTTCTTATGTACAGATAGTCTCACAAAGCATCTATGTTTTGTACATGAATGCATTATATAAAAACATTCATATTCATACAGAAAAATACATATTTGAAGTTTGAATAAATCTATATCTCTTTTTTAATGTTCCTATCTCTTAGTTTGGGTCCCACTAAAAGCAGAGCCCAAGACAAGGACTTGGGTGAAGATTGGATAAATGCAATATATTTGAGAAAAGGAAGCACAAAATTAAGGTTATACCTGATGTACAATCATAGAAGGCAATTAGTGAATAGAGTCCAGCAAGAAAAAAGGATAAAAACTTGTCTACAAATAAAAATAGTTAATGGTAACATTAAGAAATTTTTGGCAGGAATGTGCCCAAAGTTACTTAATGTTTTACTGATTCTGTGGTATGTTGGAATATGATGCTTTAACGTAAAACATTAAAGAAAATACTAATATAAAGTCTTCAAATCTCTTAGGCTGCCGGTTCTGCAATTCTCTAGCTATGTGGCTTTTGATATTGATTCAAATTTCTCTGAAATATTAGGGAATTTTATTAGCTGATCTGTATGTTTCTTTGTGGATCTATGTTTTATGGTTTTACATAGGTAAACTGGATTTGAGTACTTTAAGGAATACGTCAGTAAGTAACATTGGTCATGTAAAATGTTCTTTCCATAACCATGAAAAAGTATTTTAGAAAGACAAAGAGAATGTACATCTACCTCTAAAAACCTGATAATCTCATTTTAAGTGGTATACAGAGCAAAGCTCTACATTAATTTCATTACATCAAAGTATTCTCAAAACGTTTGGTGCTTTTCAAGTATCACCCTAAAATACTTAGGGATCCTTTCCTCATTTCTGATATATATTTTTATAGTCGCAGGTTTTCAATTGTTGCTTATATCTCAGTTTTCACTTAAATCAATATTAAATCTTTCTATTAAGCATTGGTATTTAGTAATAAGACTATTCCTTATCTTATTTTTGCACAAATTCCAAAAGTGCATGTTTTTTTATCCTTTTCCAAAATCCACAGTCGAAAGTCAAAAAAGAGGATTAATGGACAGCTTTGAAAATGATGAAGGTAAAACTTTTAGCCCATGGAGAAGTGTAACTGTGTAACTTTTGTATGTATGAGGAGATAAACATGTGCCTTTTTGTATTCTGTGTTAAGTATATTTTAAACTTCCAAGGAATTAAAATTGTTTTCTTTATTCACAGTAAAAGGATATGAAAGATACATTTAAAGTTACCACACAAGTTAATACTTTTGGTTCTATATCTTAGATATTCAACACAAATTAGGAATCTTCCTCTTTAGTCGGAAGCTGTCCACTTGGCATTTTCTACTTGAGGTTCTAATAAAGAATGGGAGGTGAAAGCAGAAGGAAAATAAAAATGAAGCAGAAATCAACCAGGATCACCATCATGCAATGGTAGGAGTCTTCATACCTGGGTAAATAATCCGAAGGAAAACAACCCCTAAGACATTGGAAAGCCACCAGATGGTTGGTTACTATGTGCAACTCAATTAGGACAACAGGGAGATCGTCTCAATTAGCGTGAAGTTGAAGTCGCATTGCTAACTCTTCAAATGTATCATAACCCGTGTCTGACTTTAAAGAGAAAAACAACAGGTAAGGAGGGAAACTGAAAGACTTGTCACCATAAGGCATAATAATGCATGGCAGATCATCTCAAACATATTTTGCAATATTATATAATGATATTTTTGTAAATATCACAATTAAACACATGTAATAACTAAATACACACATTCTACCTAAATATTAATTTTACTACTTTGTATACATCAACAAGTAATCTAGGATTTGATCTGTCTTGAATTATTAAAAAGCAAGTTAATTATACGCTACCTTTAGAACAGAAGCACATTCCTATGAATCAACACTGGATACATTACATGTAGCTAAGGAAATAACAGCATTAGATGATGGCATGGTAATAGAAACTAACGCACTTATGAGAGACTTTACTACACAGCAACAAATAATTTTAGCTAAGAAACAAGTAAAACAGAACCTACAGAATGATAAAACCCTTCTATCTCATTCTGTAAGATTTACCAAATTCTGGCACACAACCAGACAATAAGGGCACACACAAAAAACACACAAAGTGCCCTCGATAAATTTCATTTATGAATACAGACGCAAAAATCCTAAATATAATAGTAACACATCAAATCTAGCAGCATATTAAAAGAAAAATACACCAGAATTGAAGAAGTTAAACAAAAATGCAAAGATGTTTAGAAGGTTAAAAAAATATATTATTGTAATTTAACATATGAACTAATTTTAGGAAAAAAGCATGTGATATTCTCCCTAAATGACAAGAAAGCACTTGGTGAAATTGAGCAAACATTCCCAACTCCAAAAACGAAAACAAAAACTCCAGTGTTCCCTTAATTTGATAATGGTTATACAGCAACCCAATAACAAACAATATAACTACTAAAGAAAACTAGAAGAATTTCATTAAGTCCAGGAAAAAATTAAGGATGGACATTATTATCATTATTTCGCATTTCCCTAGAATTCCAGCAAATGCAATAAGAATATAAAACTAAATAAAATTTAAATTATTGGAAAAATAATCCAAACTAGCATTACTAGTAAATAATTTAATTGTCCACCTAAAAATCCAAAAGAATTAGCTTAGGTATAATAACAATTAAGAGCACTCAGTAACATGACTAAATATAAAATCAATAGGGAAAAATCAATAAATATCCTATAAAATAGCAATATTTAATTTAAAACCAATGAAAGGAAAGCTCAATTTACAATAGTAGATAAACTATGTCATACATAGGAACAAACAGAAGTGTCTAAAAACTTGATGAGGAAAATTATAAAACTTCACTAGAAAATTTAAAAGTCTGAATCCAAGGAAAGACATATTTTGTTTGTGGATTTGAAGACTCAACTTTTTCAACGAGTTGTGTATTTCAGTCTCCTGAATTTACTTATTCAATGAAAATCTCCATAGTATTTTTAAATGAGAACTTGACAAGATGATCCCAATTTTCACTTGAAAACAATAAATGGGAACTATCGATTTTATTTTATAAGAACTATGAGGAACAATTTGTCCTAATATTTGTCAAAACAGACTCAAAAGTTACTGAAAGAAGTTAAAGTATGATACCAGCATAAGAATAGAAAAATATATCAAGGTAACAGAATTGAAAGTACAAAAGAAGACACAAGGATATATGGAATTTCATTGTAGACAAAGGTGTTATTTCAAATAAATATACTTGAATATGAGATTAGGAGACACACACACATACACCCCATTTCAATCTTCAATTCACACCGTTTGCAAAGTGAATTCTAGGCAGGATAATAAGGTCTAAAAAACTATGAGAAAACAAAGAACAATACTGATCTAACCTCTTACCTTACAAAAGATTAATGGCAAAAGCCGTAAGCAGAAGATTGACAAATTTGAAGACATAATAATATGAAGCTGCCGTGGTGCACAAGACATTACAAAGTGAGAAGAGAAAAATGCAGAGAAACATGCACAACAAAGGCTGATACTCATAGAAGAATCATCTTCAAAACCAACGAGAAAAAAGATAAATCTTGCAACAGAAGATTCATAACAGGAACAAGCCAGAAAAACAAAAGGAAAAATCATCATGAGTAATCAGACGAGTGCAGATTGAGGCCACGAGATACTACATCTTGTCTATCAGGTAAATGTAAGTGATAAATTACTGGGTTCTACTCCTGAAACCAATACTACACGGTATGTTAACTAATGTGAATTTAAATAAATTTGTTAAAAAAATAAAATCATTTGAGGAAAAAAGTGTAAAGGCTGATTACAACTGGTGTTGGTAACAGTGTGGGAATTTTCACCTCCCATTTTTAAGAGTTCTAGATGGACAATTTGACAAAATATGTCAATAAAAACATGTATTACTTTTTATTCACTACATCCACTTTTGAAAATCTTGTCTGTAAGACCATTCACTTTACAAGGTCTATAAAACCAAGAATTTTCAAAGCCATATCTATAAATAGAAGCTTTAAATAATATGTTGTGAGCCATACTATAAACCTTAGGAAGAAGTAAAACTCATTATCTATACAAAAAGATCTGGAAAATATAATTTTACTCAAAATGTATGTTCCACTTAGAGAAAACAAGGATAGTTACAGAAAATGTTAAAATATAAGCTATTCACTCCATCACTGCCTAGTGGATGCTATCTGCCCTGCTGTGCTTTCTCCCATACCTATAGAACACAGACAAAACTCATTAAAGAGGAAATTAATTTGAGGGACACCCATTCTCTGCACAAATCTTAAATCTACCTGTTTGTTATGTGCTTTGTACCAGGAGCCAGGACAAGAAAGGAGAGAGAAAACAAAAATGAGTAAGATTCACTATTATAGTCCTGGTGAAATAAAAACTTGCATTGTAAAAAGGGGAATAAAAGCAGGGCACAAATAAGTATGAAATAAAGCTGTGTGAAATGGTCTTGAGAGAGAAATCATATCAAGCTGGGCTTCATGAAAGCCAGGCCCCGACTGAATGCTAGACATCTGAAAGGCTGGGACAGGGCGAGTGCAAATTTCAGACAAAGGGAACGGCATGAGATAAGCTGAGATGTGTGGGGTATATAATTAGAGCAGGGTGTTGCCACATCCTGCCAGAGCACTGAGTATATAAAGTTGTGGATGACAAAGCCGAACAAGAGAAGCCGACTGTCGTCTGATATGGAAGGTCATCAACATTTCAACAATTCACAACTTAACACCCATGAAGACGGCTGTGTTTTTGTTAGCATAGCAGGGATTTAGCAATGGGTAGCGGGGTAGGAGGGAGGAGAGATGCCATCAATAAAAGCAATCCAGCTTCTCTCCTTTGTCTTCCTCCCCTCCCACATACATACTTTATTTTCTCAACGTTTTTCCAAAGATTTTATTTCTAAGCACTTAGATTTTTAATGTCCTAAGTCTTGTATTTTTAATTTCGTAAGAAAAATCTCGTATTATCCCAATAGTGGTTTTTAACCACCCACACAGTACGTAGAATAGAATAATTTTAGATTATATCTGTAAGAAAACTTAAAGATCATTCAATGCAAGCAATCCACTTCTTTCACAGGTGAGGAAATTAAGGCATAGTTCTTGATAAAATGATTCATAATAAAAACTAACCATATACCTTGCCTTAGGTATAGCAAACAGGTCTCTAGCATTATGTAAGAAAAAGTAGAGCTTTTGTTTTAAAAGAAATCACTCTGAACTAAAGACAAATAATAAATGAGTGTTGCCACTACTTGGGGTTGCTACGATAAAATGTAACTTTTTGACAGGAGACATTGAACTGCATTGAAACTGAACATCTTGCCCCAATTGGACTTATTTGATACAAAATACACTATTTTTTTGAAACTGGCTATTTGAAATTCTCCCTTTAAGCTCAACGCAGCAGACAGTTGATTCTGTGGAAGGAAGAAAAAAAGACACATAGATTATTAATGGGTGAAAGAGACTAACTCTGATGGTGGGTTCAATTTCCATTTGGGAGCACAAGAAAAAGCAAGTTAAAACTATTTCTTTCATTGAAAATCACAGTATTTCATTTAAGGGAAATGGCTTTGTACTAGACTGGTAAAGAAATAAAGAATGAGAGGTAATGTACTATGATAGCAGGCTTGAATGAGAAAAAAAGTTTCTCAGCTAGAACCAAGTTGGGAAGTTTTACTTCGCTCAAGGATTTTTGAAATCTTGAACTTGAAAGAATAACATAGGTCGCAGCTTTTCCTGTTTAAACTGTTCATCTTTACTCCCATATCACGCAAAGAAAAATCCAGTAATTAAGCCCATAGAGGTAACACAATACCCATCAGAGATTATACAGAAAATGACTCTGGCAACTGAACATGCCATCATACATAAAGTTTTCCCTGTTCCAAAGCTTGCATTGTCTTGTTTGGACATAGGAAGTTAGCTCGCTACCCTATCCACTTCTCTCCACATAATGGAAACCACTCTGCCATATACACACACAAAAAGGAAAAAAGAAAAGAAACTGACACCACTGGCTGACTTTGCCACAGACCAATACCTGTTTTGAAAATTCTGGTGCTTTTTGACACTCATTTTCCCCGAATATAGAAGAACCTTGGAATTCTAGCCTTTAAAATAATATGATTATATTTATTACCATTAAACTGATGGCAAAAATGAATTCTAAGAAAAATTTTTCCATGTGTTTTATCACAGATACCAATTTATTAGAAATCACCCCAAATTTACTTACAATAGCCACCATGCACGCACATGTAGAGTAACACTCTCACTGACATGAACACTAATAACACAGTAAGGTATTACAGAACTCTGTACACTAAAATTAGCAGCTCAACGAAATGGAAAATTGACAGTACTTTAACACCTGGGTGAATAGCATAGTTTTCCAAAGACGGAGTTTTCCTCTTTCCAAGAAAGGCCTACATTCTCAAGGCACTCTAAAGGATCCTAAAGGAATGAATGTCTACATGGCAACCGTCTCTTGGGAAATTGTATAGCATCAAAATTGTGATCCAGGAAAACTTGTTCGCATTTTAGAAAATGTCTTCATAAACCTGTTGTATTTTTTCTAACACTGTAACTTCAGGAAGTGTTTATTGATGTGAACGTTCATTATCAAACTATTTACTGAGTAACTGCTCTATGTCAGCCAGACTTTTAATAGGTGTTAACCTAAGTAAACCATTCTCTTTCCTTATAGGAGGAGCCTATACAGTAGGAGGAAAAAGGGGGATCCGATATCCTAACAAATAGCTCAGCTGTAAACACAGTAACAGGTACCAGGGGCGTCAGGTCCAGTCCAATGCCCTCTACTCTTCCAACACTGGTTCCCAAGGGACTCGGCAGAATAATACGGTAGGAAGCTAGATTTTAATATACATTTTTTTTAAACATACAATGAAGTAATTTGGGAACAAGAGATTTCAAAATTATTGTCATTGATGATCTATCTGGTTGCTTAAGCTTTATCTTGTATGCATATGTTTGATATATTTTTAAATTTGGTTTCTTCTTTTTCCTCCTTCCAAAGTTACAGAAAGGAGTTTTTCCCTTGTCAGATTTCTATGCACTTGTATCGACTTTGATGACATTTTATATTGCTTCATTATTATTAAACCACCTAAGATCGCTTTACATTTGTTATATTTCAAGATGCCTCGGGAGACTAACACAGATGTGTTTTGTGAAAACACAACAAAAAGTGCCAGCTGCTAGCCATAACACTGGGCATTTTATTAACTGCTCTGTGCCTCGGATTTCTCATCTGTAAACTGGGCGTAATATTAGTACTTGCCTCATAGCATTAGCATGAGAATAAAGGGCAAAGTGCTAATAAGTAGTCACATTTCTAAGATATTTTATCTGGATAATATTTTAATTCAAGTTTTTCTTTTAATATTTTAACTATGTTAGATTATAAGTTTTTATGAATAAGTGAAGAGTCATGCTTTGGGGGAAAAAGCTCATGTCAAAGATAATGCTTCTTGAAAAAATCTGTAGTTATCTTAGGTGCTGACAAATAGGATTCTGACAGCTCACCTCACACTTGGTAAAACTGTTTTGTTACCAAACCACTGATAAACAGATGCCTCTGAACAGCTTCATCATATGATGATAAGCTATACTCTAGCTAATTCTATTTAGGAAATTAAAAGAAATGAGTTAAAAATCTACAACATCTGGAATAATACTCATTATAGTGCATCTATAATATTAAAACAATCCATCATCAGTAATAAAATTATGATGTATATCAACTTCAGGTACTATAAAACTATGAATTATTGATAATATTACAAAGATTAACAACATGAAAAAAATTTAATGATCTAATGTTAATGACATGGACAGCAATATAAAAACATGCACTTAGAAAGACAGGAAATACGTTATTGTTATTATGAAGTTATGAGTGACATTTTAATTAATGAAACTGAAATATTTTTCCTACCAATAAAAATATTGTTAAATAAAAATGGTAGAATGATTGAAACTATTCTGTTCCAATACAGAATACATTTATTCTGCATTCCATTATTATTACCCTACACCTGGAAGAAATTAAACAGTTTAGGTAGTGGGTTTTCTGCATCCTCTGAATAAAAGAAAATGGATGTAATTGCTGTAATTCAAATAATGTCACATAATCTTGTTTGTTTAGTATGTTCATATTTTGGACCCATTATTAGCAGAAACATCTTTTTGTCTATAAGCGATTAAAGTCAAGGAGGTAGAAAGCAATGACATTTATTCTCTTGATTTCTGTTGATTTTGAAGCAAGTGGGATTTTTCTTTAGATATTAAAAAAAGACTTTAATGCACAACAAACACTTATGCTCTTTCTATAAATCCCAGTAAAATCAATAAAACCGAGCACATAAGCCACTTTCAAAGAAGATTCATCTCATGGTTGGTTGTTTGGCTGTTGTTGTTTTCATCTTTGTCCCTTTGTGGGGATATAGTCTTCCGGGTACAAAACTTAGTCCTTGTTTTCAAGTGGGTCCCAGTTAATTGAAGGGATCACAGCACATCAAATTGCTTTATTTTTTCTTACACTTAACACGGGGAAGAATTTCAGTGGAGTGTTAGAGCTGGCTTGCCCTGGCTCATAAGAAGCCAACTGCTAAATTTTCAGAAGTGTTGCAAACTGGATGTCAAACCATTGTTAGTTGAGATGGACCACTGGGAAAGCATTTACACCAAAGAAACTCAAACTTACAAACCAATGCCCTAATCTTCTGGTGGTGCTTAAACAATTACCAGCCAGAGGATGTCTACATAGAGGATTTTTATGAGTGTATCATTTAACTCAGTGGGTCCTCCACGTGAGACATTTCATGCAATCACATCCCTGGAGTGAGAGCACAGACTGTCAGAGTGGTTTCCACTCTTTGGTCAGTACTGTGGGCCACTTCCTTTCCCAGGAAAACACTGACCCCTTGGAAGAAGCATTCTTCCCTGGAAACTTCTTTACCTTATTTAGGAGCTTTCTGCAGAGATGAAAAAGAAAAAAAAATTAAAAAAAAAAGGAAAAAAGAAAAACACACACGCAAAAACAAAACAAAACAAACACCACAATCAACTCAAAAGATGAGTTGTGCCAAAATTAGAGTCACCTGTCAGTCCATCAGTCAAAAATCTATTAATCTTGCTTCTGCAATACAGGTTTAAGATTATTGCCCTTGATGATGATAATGAAGCCTTACATTGTCATAAAATACCTTTTAACTCTCCACAGAAAGAAGAAATCATATTCAATGTTGTTTTACTATGTTCTATATTTTATGTCTTTATAAATCAGTTATCCATGGACATGTTAATTGCAGATAATCATTGGTTATGTTGGATAAAAGAAAACTTATTCTTTTAAAAATACATTTACAATTTACTATCTAGAAAAATGAAGAGAATGGTAGTTTTTCTTTCTTTTTTTTGTTACAAGATGATATGAGAATGATAAATTATGTTTGAGTACACTTGGTGTAGTACTGCTCTTCTGACAGATAAGTAGTAGAGGTGATTGAACTGATGTCAACTTTCCTAGTTTCTGGAAGAACGTATAAACTAATACACACACACACACACACACACACACACCCCTCAGGAGCTAGAAATATGTTTCATGCTAGGAAGACTATTTTAGGACAAGGTCACATAAAAAGCCAAGATTTATCTTCCTATTAGTTTGTGGTAGGAGTCACTTAACTTGGTTGTAAAATAAAACTAATGGGTACTAACTAATCTCAAAAGTGCTTAAATCCCCAAGTAGTAAATACTTCTAAAGGCCTGGGGAAACTTTACTACAAGAAAGGGATTAACAATTATTTACTTTGTGATGGTAAGGTGCATTGTGTAATAGGTATATCTAAACAAGAAGCGTTTTATTGTTATTATTTATTCATCTAAAAATACATGAAATCACAAAGAATCATTTTGCTACCACTAAAGCTATAACTCTGCTTATATAAATACTATCACTGTAACAAGAATAATCTCAGCTTGAATTCTGTTGTAATTTTTAAACGAGTGAGAAAAAAAAGCAGCCCCTGACATTGGGAGCTAATATCTCTCTCACAGCTAAGCTATGTTGAAAAGGATGTTAAATTAAATATGTTTAAAATATATAAAGGTATAAAAGGAATAATCAAACCATAAAACAAAAGTGGAAGTAATGAAATAAGAGGGAATGTGAAGAAGGACCAGGTAGAAAACCCAAAAGTAAATCATAGTCACTGAAACAAAAAGGATAGCAGATGGATTATGCAGAGGCCAGACATAGCTAAAGAGAAAATTAGGGTCTAAAAGACGTAGATCAAAAGAAATTACCAGAATGCCACAGATAGATATAATAAAAAATATGAAAAATCTCAAAGACTAGAGAAATATAAAACTGATCATAAAGCTTCAATATTCATCAAAGAGGAACTTCCTCCCCTCCCCCCTCCAAAAAAAAACAAAACAAAACAAAACAAAAAAAAACAGTTGAGAGAATTAAGAGTATTTGGCTGCTAATTTTCCAGAATTGAACAATAATATGACCTCTCAGACTGGAAAAGTTTTTATATTATCTCATTTAACTCTCACAACATTTGGATTAAGAATTACTTGTGGTGAAGAAAATAAGCACAGAGAGGATTAAGTGAATTGATTAAACCCACTCCATGACCAAGTGGTAGATGGTTCATCTATCTGATGCCCAACCCTGTCCCTTCCCTGTGAGGTGCCTATAGTTTGGTCAGTTATATCACCACATGTCTCACGGTGATGCCCAGGCCTAATTCAAATGCCCTCTACCTTCCCAACTATTTATTTGCTGTGATTACCTGCGCAGACCAAATAAACTCCAGAGATATGGCATTTGAAAAGATAAACGAGATTAAGCTTAATCTGGGCAAGTAAAGAGTCAAAAGCATAAACATAATCATTTTCACAACAGAGTAATTAAATACTTTTAGCTAGAAAATGGTCCATTTTGGGAGAACCGTGAGGTGATACGAAGATGTTTGAATTTAAATTTGAATCTGAACACGAACTATTTCTGCAGTTTGCCTCAAGTTCCTTGAGACACGGGCAAGTTTTATCTCGTTTCCACAACAGCACCAACAATGTGGTAGGCACGGGAGAGACCCAGTGTTAGATGGATGAGGAGCTGGAGGATGAGGCCCTGTGGAAAACCCAAACATAGGGACTAGACAGAAAAGGGAGCCAAGTAAGAAGACAGAGAAGAGGGGCGCCTGGGTGGCTCAGTCAATTAAGCACCTGACTCTTGATCTCAGCTCAGGTCATGATCTCACAGTTCGTGGTACTGAGTGCTGACAGCACAGAGCCTTCTTGGGATTCTCTCTCTTCCTCTCTTTCTCTCTCTCTGCCTCTCACCGGTTTGCATTCTCTCTCTCTCAAGGTAAGTAAACATTAGAAAAAAGAAAAGAGAGAAGAGTTCAAAGAGATAAAAATATCATATAGCATTAAAGAAGTTAAAAGAGAATCTACGAAAGAGGGAGCATTAATCAGCATCCAATGTCTCGGAGAGGGAAAAGTGATCAAGGTCTGTAAAAGAGCATTAGATGTGGTAACAGAAAAGTAATGTACTCTACATGGAATATTCTCAGTAGAGTGTGAAGAAGAGAAACCAGGTACAACGTATACTCTTTTCCTTCTAGGAAATTACAACCCAGTTGGGAGGATAAAATGTGAACAAATGTAATAAAGCTTTAAGAGTTATGAACCACAACATTTTTAGAACTTCGACAATCTGCGTTTATTGTTAGATTCTGTAAAATCATCTCCACAGACTCCGAAAAACATAGAAAAATAATCCAATTAAGAGACTATCTTGAGATAGTCAGAGATAATCAACACTAGAAAGATAGAATATTGTAATTAAACTTATACTGTCTGGTATAGTTAACTGAAACAATAACTTTTAATCAGATAATCTTCCTAGCTTTAAAGATTCATAGTATAGAACCTATTCCTAGTAAAAGTAAATATACATTCACAATGGTCACTTTAGAAATATTATTTTTCTGTCTGAAAACTTAAAGAAGAATAAGTTTAATAAGGACAATGTTACTTCCTTGTTATTTTTTGAAGTTTGAATTTGTGAGCACATTTCCCTTAAAAATAGGGGTTTTTTGAGGGGGGGGGCGCACAGGGGGCTCAATCGGTTGAGCGTCCGACTTAGGCTCACGTCATGATGCCCCAATTCGTGGGTTCGAGCCCCGCATCGGGCTCTGTGCTGACAGCTCCGAGCCTGGAGCTTGCTTCAGATTCTGTGTCTCCCTCTCTCTGCCCCATCCCCACTCATGCTCTGTTTCTCTCTGTCTTAAAAATAAATAAAACATTTATTAAAAAACGTTTTTTTTCTAAGACTTATAGAAATTTTTTTTTAATGTTCTTTTTCAAAAGGCACAGTCTTCACTCATGACGTTATCATTCATATTCATTCCTTGCAGCAGTAACATTGAGCAGTTTTTTATATATGCAAATACAGGGTATACACAGTGTATGTACATGCCCATATGCACAGCCCACACAGGGTAAGGATTTCTCTCCTGGGGCCTGAGTAGGAAAATTGTAAGTAGTATGCTAACCTTTTCAACCCAGGCCAAGAAGAATAAACCAAGAAATATGTATAATTGGTATTAGTGAGGAAGATTCTAATTAACTTCTCAGCAAGGCAAATGACTTTTATCAGCATAAGTTTCTTATAAATAAGATCTGTTTATACTCCCACATGCTTTATTCTTTGAAAATCAAAGCTCTCAAGAGAGAAGCAGCCCACAGCTACATTCAAGTCTAATATAACAACAGAAAATAAATCAGAGACATGGAGTTTGCTTTTACAGAGAAAAATAACTATAACTTAATGTTTGCAAATATATCAAGGGACCAACTGATTTTTTTTTCTGAATTTTCTACTTCTCTCAATTAATGCTTTTATGTTATTTTTTCCTTTCTATACCCAAATTGTCATGTTTCATACTAACTTTTAAGAATCAAAGGCTTCAGTTCTGTGTAGAACATGGTCTCAGCAGTAGTTCTTACTTAAGAGTGTACATCAACACCAAATGGGAAACTTTTTCGAAATATGTATACATAGTGGGCTTGTCTGTAATTGGAACAATCCCCAGTTTTATTCCGTCACAAAACTCTGGGTCAGAACCACTGGTATAAAGTATTGAGAAACTACAGTATCGCCAATAAATACATCAATGAGTCAATCGATAACTTGCTTTAATTGTTTGGATTCTTAAAAATTTACTTCTGCATGTAAATAATGTGAACTAGATGTTAAGGGTACACCTTCACCCTTTTCAGTTGTCAGAAAGAACTGCTTTATTTTCATCTACATTTAAATAATCTCCATATTAAAAACAAGAAGGTGGGGTGCCTGGTGGCTCAGTTGGTTAAGCATCAGACTTCGGCTCAGGTCATGATCTCAAGGTTCCCGGGTTCAAGCCCTGCCTGAGGCTCTGTGCTGACAGCTCGGAGCCTGGAGCCTGCTTCAGATTCTGTGTCGCCCTCTCTCTCTGCCCCTCCCCCACTCACACTCTGTTTCTCTCTCAAAAACAAATAAACTTTAAAAAATAATTTTTAAAAACAAGAAGGCATCCTGAAATTTACTGGTCCCTTCAGCCATCTACTCCTCTCTCCACCTTTCTAACAGGTCTTGAGAAAGTTGTCTATCTAGTTGTTTTTACTTCTCCTTCCTCAAGACAGTAAAAATGACCTCTGACCTCACAACTTTAGCATTTACCAATATTTACGTATTCCCATAGCAGATTAACGTTGTCGTGCAGAAAGTTCAAAGACAACACACAAAAGACCATGTAGTGATGCTCCTCCTATGGAGCAGGACCTAGAATCTGAGAGGTTGGGTTGGTAACAAGGGTTCACCAGAAGACCCGCTGGTATAAACCTCTATCATATTTCTAATGAACTTGACAGCTTTTCTCCTCTAGATCCCAGGTGTTGGTCATATGTTGTCTTAAGATTGCCTGAGTTATTCAGGAAACGACAGAGGATACTTGAACTAAAATGCAGTCCCCATTGAATGACAGCTGTCTTTTTTGGTCTGTTTACTGATATTTAACGCACAGCGAGTTTTTCCAGAGAAACAACCTTTTGTTCGGTCATTCATTTTTATTTCAGGGGATAGATAGCAATTTTAAGCTATGGAGAGAGTGTGGATAGGGTCAGAGGCTGAATCCTTTTAGGAAAGATGTGGACACACAGCTAAACACCTGGCAAGTGTAGAAATACCAGTGAAGACACACTCGATTTCGGCACATGGTGAAACCTCCGACCTGAAAGTAACTTGCTAATTTGAATTACAAATCTACTGATGTTCTGTGACTCCAAGCAAATGCTTTTTATATGTTGTAAGCCAGTCTCTACACATACAAGAAAGAAGTAATGAGATTAAATCTGGCCTTCCAGGGATGTTGGAAAGATAAATGAGGTAATATTTCAAAAAGTGTGAAGCATTTCCTTAGAAGAAAATTATTGTATCTATCTAAGGAATAAATGTAATTATAAGATGGCCCTCTTGTTATGAATTGACCTAATAGGACCTAAATCTCAGGGAAGAATTTGGCATTACTGATGTGGGACTAGTGAAAACCAAGGGATATAAGAACAACTGTGTTATAGCATTTTTATTCATCAAACCACCATATATTTATACACATACACACACACACACACACACACACACACACATATATACACATCTGTGTATATATGTGTGTGTGTGTGTGTGTGTGTGTATATGGATGTTAATGAACATGTAGATTTATATAAAAGTAGTTAGCAACTCTTAGGTACACAGCACTATGCTAGGTATTGCAGGATATTTAAAAAATAGTTTTGTTTTCCAGAGTTTAAAATAATGTTAGCAAAGCAAAGTGATTATATAGTCCTGTGTATGTGTATGTATTTATATTTTTCAGACAGTTTGAACACAGATATCAAATACATGATATTTGTATACTAATTTGTATACTAATACTAATACTAATTGGTATTTACTAAATACTAATACATTCTTGATTTAACACATCAAATTATAGATGCAAGACTATATGAAAATAGAAATTTTCAGAAAATTAAAAAATGTTTTTAAAGAGTACAGCTTTCACAATACTTAAACAAATGGATTCATGCAATCAGAGCAATTAATCATTGTAGAATTTTTATTTTGTGAAATTGGCAATCTAAACATTATATGAAATTTGTATCTGCTCTAAAAACTCTTACCACAAAAACAGTTATCAAAATATAAACCATGTTGTTTAATTTCGTGAATCCACTGCTAAATTGTATAACAAAAAAAAACCTATATGTAAAACTTTATATGCATATAAATGTATATACTACATATATTTGTATACATGGAAAGAGGGAGAAAGCTATAGAGCAAATATAGCAAAATATCAGTTGTTGTTACATTTAAGTTGAAAGTACATAGATGTTCATTGTATTTTCCCAAAGTTTTAGAAATTTGTGTAATGAGTTTCAGGACATCAGTTATACACACACACACACACACACACACACACATACATATATATACATATACATACATATATATTTCTCTTTTTCTTAGGTTGATTTATTTAGAGAGAGACAGAGACAGAGAGCATGAGAGAGGAAGGCATGGAGAGAGAGAGACAGAGACAGAGAGCATGAGAGAGGAAGGCGTGGAGAGAGAGGGAAAGAGGATCCCAAGCAGGATCCACACTGTCAGCACAGAGCCCAATGCAGGGCTCCATCCTGCCAACCATTAGATCATGACCTGAGCTGAAATAAAGAGTGGGACACCTATGTGACTGAGCCACCTGGGGCCCCCTATACTTCTAATTTACTTGAAAGTCCATATGAAAGATGTCTAAATGATTATTTACTGCCATGTAAACCATCACATCAAACTTCTCAACCCAATATTCTTCTTTTGTTCTTAGATTAAAACCTTACCTCATTCTTTAAATAAGAGTCATTTGAGATTTCTCTCAGCTTCTCACTATCTTATCAAGACACTAAACAGTGCCTGTAAACACACTATTAAAAGGGAACGGGCATCTTTCTTTTGCTAATGTTGGGGATTCCAAATCCTCCCTCCATCTCTTTCCCAACTCTCCACCCAGTCTCTAGAACTATTTTCTTTGCATTTACATTTGAACAATTTCTGGTCATTTCCACATTACCAACAAAAAAGCCTCCTGTTGGCCTCTCCAGACACGTGTTCCTTCATCTGGTACCCTTTCAACAGGTCTTGAGAAAGCTGTCTATACAGTTGTTCCCACTTTGCACTCCTCAAAGCATTCAAAAATGATCTCTGATCTTATGATTTCTGAATTCATCAATGGCTTTCTTGGTGACAAATCTAATGGCCCATAGCTAACCTGCAGCATGTGATGTGATAGTATTAATCAAGCCTTCTTTCATAAACTTCCCTTTTCTTGGATTTTGTGACTGTGCACATTCCTGGTTTGGTGTTTCGTAGCTCACCCTGGCACTTTTCAGTCTCCCCCTGAGGGACTCATTACTCTCCTCCCCTCAGTTAGATGTTAGCATTGCTCAGTAGCCTCTCAGGAACTTTTTTCTTTTTAACACACTACTTGCCAATACTATTTGCTCTTCTAGATTCAACAACATCCTTATCATGTCAGTCTCCTGGTAAATCTTTCAATTACTTTCCATTATATAGCATAAAATTAAAATTCGTTACACAAAACCTATAAGACTGTAGATGAATTAAACCCTACCTCCCTCTCCAGCATAATTTCTTTCCTCTGTCCCCTTAATCCCTGTGTTGCAGGTCTGAAAGCCTTCTTGAAGGTCCTGGACCACAACAAGCTGTGTGTTTTCCCTCAGCTTGGCTAATCCCCAAGGCATACTCTATTCAGTTCCAGCATTAAAACCATTTCTTCAAAGAAGTTAGTTAGCCATAACTAACCAATCTAATAATCTTTCTTCCCTAACATCATTTTTCTCTCTCTCACAACTTAAAATTTCCTTCATAGATGGTATTATAATTTATAATTACACATTTATTTTTCATTCATATGTTTACTTTGTCTTCTCATTAAAAGGTAAGCCGCACGAGTGAGACCCTGTGTTCCTGACAATATATCTACTACCTCAGACTCAGCAAGTGTCAGTCTATCACTGTGATGTTAAGAAAATACTTGTTCTGGGGCGCCTGGGTGGCGCAGTCGGTTAAGCGTCCGACTTCAGCCAGGTCACGATCTCGCGGTCCGTGAGTTCGAGCCCCGCGTCAGGCTCTGGGCTGATGGCTCAGAGCCTGGAGCCTGTTTCCGATTCTGTGTCTCCCTCTCTCTCTGCCCCTCCCCCGTTCATGCTCTGTCTCTCTCTGTCCCAAAAATAAATAAAAAAAAAAAAAAAAAAAAGAAAATACTTGTTCAAATGGCAGGATTTCATTCTCACTGCCAAGTAGTATTCCATTGTATATACAAACCACATCTTCTTTATTCATTCATCAGTTGATGGACATTTGGGCTCTTTCCATAATTTGGCTATTGTTGAAAGCACTGCTATAAGCACTGGGGTACATGTGCCCCTATGAATCAGCACTCCTGTATCCCTTGGGTCAATTCCTAGCAGTGCTATTGCCGGGTCCTAGGGTAGTTCTATTTTTAATTTTTTGAGGAACCTCCACACTGTTTTCCAGACCAGCTGCACCAGTTTGCATTCCCACCAACAGTGCAAGAGAGTTCCCATTTCTCCACATCCTCGCCAGCACCTATAGCCTCCTGATTCGTTCATTTTAGCCACTCTGACTGGCATGAGGTGATATCTGAGGGTGGTTTTGATTTGTATTTCCCTGATGATGAGCGATGTTAAGCATCTTTTCATGTGTCTGTTGGCCATCTGGATGTCTTTTTTGGAAAAGTGTCTATTCATGTCTTTTGCCCATTTCTTCACTGGATTATTTGTTTTTCGGGTGTTGAGTTCGGCAAGTTCTCTATAAATTTTAGATACTAACCCTTTATCCAATATGCCATTTGCAAATATCTTCTCCCATTCCATCGATAGCCTTTTAGTTTTGTTGATTGTTTCCTTTGCAGTGCAGAAGCTTTTTATCTTCATGAGGTCCCAATAGTTCATTTTTGCTTTTATTTCCCTTGCCTTCAGAAACGTGTCAAGTACGAAATTGCTGAAGCTGAGGTCAAAGAAGTTGTTGCCTGTTTTCTCCTCTAGAGTTTTGATGGTTTCCTGTCTCACATTTAGGTCATGGATGGAACTGGAGAGTATTATGCTAAATGATATGTCAGAGAAAGATATCATATATTTTCACTCATATGTGGAACTTGAGAAACTTAATGGAGGACCATGGGGGAAGGAAAGGGGAAAAATTAGTTTCAAACAGAGAGGGAGGCAAACCATAAGAGACTCTTGAATGCAGAGAACAAACTGAGGGTTAGTGCGGGGGGGGGGGCTACAGGGGTGATGGGTCATGGGCATTGAGGAGGGCACTTATTGGGATGAGCACTGGGTGTTTTACGTAAACAATGAATCACAGGAATATTCCCCAAAACCAAGAGTACACTGTATAAACTATATGTTAACTAACTTGACAATAAATTATATATAAAAAAGTAACTTTTTATCAATTATACTCAATTAGATAAACAGCTTTAAAAACTTAAAAAAAATACATGCTCAATGGATCAGTGATCTTTAAATTAACATTTCCAAAGTGAAAGTATTACTATGCCCTCATAGTTACTTTTCAAAATGTATTTTCTTTCTAGGAAATGACACTAACTATCCACTACTACCATCATTGGTAAAGCCAAACAATTAAACATCATCTTTTACCAATTCCTCTTTCCTATGTCCTCATCCAATAATTATTATGAACTACTTTTTTTAGTATTTCTCATATTCAACTTGATTACTGCTACTGCTGCCACCACCGTGTTTTAGGGCATCTATCATTTTATTTAAATAATGAAATACTCTCACGATTGGTTTCTCGTTCCTCCATTCTTGTACACCTTCTTAAGCAGTCTCCTCCCCCCAAAACCCATTCTCAAGAATCAGACAGGTATCTTCTAAAACTTGAAAGTGAGCATGTCTTTTCTCTGTCGCATAAAATGGAACACTGATTCCCCCATTTGCCTTCAGATATCTCCCGTCCCTTAGGTTGCCTCATAAAGTCTTTTATAATCTCACACTCTGTCTCCTCAGTCCCTTCTCTTTCTGGTATTCCACCACCCACACCTACATGGTGCTCACACACCCTCCGCTAGCTAGAAGTCCTCATCCCTTGAATGGACTTCTGTGAATTCTTACTTGCTGTCCAGTCTTCCTGACCACTCTGCAAGTTCCAGCTTAAGTATCACTTCTTTGGGGATATTTACATTGTTTATCCTCCCATCTCCTTTAAATCTTTGTTCAGACGTCTCAATAAAAATGACCACGTGCAACACACTCACTCCCCCATCATTCCAAATCCCTTTTACTATGTTAGATTTTTTTCTATTCATCCATAATACCTTTCATCGCTATATAAATAATATATGTAGAATGTGTTAATATCATAATTAATATTATTATTTATTTACTTCCATTCCCCACTAGAATGAAAGCCTCGACATTTTATTATCTCCCTTTTTTACTGATATATTACAAATGCCTAGAACGGTGCCTGGCTCATACTTACTCAGTAAGTTTATAAATAGGATGATGAGGAGGAGGAGGAGGATGATGATATTACCTAGCCCATAAGGTTTTTGTGATCTTAAACAATTGCACAATTCCTGGTACATGATAAGAGCTATATAAATATTAGATGAAATGCAACATTTTTAGATAACGATCACCAATATCTACTTACTCATTCAAAAACTTCAAAGAAAAGAAATTGATTCAAGGGCCAAATGACGAGCAGTATTACAGGGGCACTGCAATATGTTACTGGAAGCCCCTCTTCCTTTCAGGACTGAAGCTGAGAGTGCTAAGAGGTAGTAGCTCACAGCTGAGCCCCTCCTCCCATGACTGACCTTGGCTAATAGGCTACTTTACTCAATGTCATGTCTCCTTTCTGGAAGAAGACTGCGTCTTACAAGTGGCCAATGCAGGGGTACAAAGCATCTTACAAGTGGTCAGTGCAGGGGTATAATTAGAGGCAATTGTGCGGAAGCAAACCAGCTCCAGAGCTGCCTGTGCAATTACCCTTAAGGTGACTTCCCAGTAGCCCAACTTCTGTCTCTCTCCAGTCCTGGTTTGTTCATTCTCCAAGAGGTGTTATTCAAGAGGCCACTCTCCAATAAAACTCCTGCATACAAATCATCTCAAGAGTCTGTTTCCAAGGAGCTCCAACTACGGAAGTTGATATTAGCCTGAGCAACAGACTCTAGAATGGGATTTCAGAACAAAATTGGCCTCCAGTGCCTGGAAGCGACAACCACATCGCTGGTGGTAGGAAGGGTATTGACAGACCTTGCATACAGTGGTTGTACAACTGTTAATATGTTCACCCATAGTAAACTGAGGCAGTAGGCCTGTGGAAGAAGATGCACGGGACAGATAAAGTATTAGGCATATGGGAAGTCTAAGGGGTGAAGAACGGTAATTATGAGGAAAGGAGACTTTGATGGTTGTATCTGGGAGTAATGAGTGTTTGGGAAAAAGATAATGGAAGCCTAGGGTTAGCAATTAAAGCTGAAGGTGAAAGTTGGAGGGCCTGTTCTAAGTACAGAAAAGGCTGAGGCCCAAGACTAAATCATAAGGGTAGCAGAACTGAATAAAATATGATTCTCAGCTCTAGAAGGCCTCCCCCACCGAGGTCGGAACCCTGAAGGAGGAGTGGCGGCATGAGTTACGTGCGGGCATCCATGTGGATGCACTTGGAAAACATGAATTCCCAGACACAGGTGAACCCTCTAGCCATCCCATTTGGGCCCCTGCTTAAAGACAGTGTGGACTCTGCCCTGCAGGTAAATGCATGACTCTATAAGTGAAAAAACAAATGAAAAGTAAGAGGCTTAGTTCTGCCTGTTAAAATAAGAGAGGAACCCCTTTTCTTAGGAGCACTGACTGTAGAAAACTTGTAAATTCCTTCTGTATCACTTTGAGATGTATGTGAATCTTTTTAAAAGCTAAATAAGCCCCTTGTCAGCTTTATAACCCAGTAATGTTTTTCTTAAGAACCTGCAAACCATCTCTTTGAAATGTAATCTTTAAAGAAGATAACCCCCTTATCTCCCAGTTTCTATGGGAGGGTAGGAACCTAACTTCAGAGGCCTGTCACTTCAAGCTGCAAAACTACCCCAGTCATAACGAGAGGAGAGATTCAGCTCTCCTTTGGATAAAGCCAGTGAGCAAAGACAGATGATGCCTCCATTGCTAGGTAAATTTGAGGAAAATGTGTGACAAATGGTCTAACTCCTGTGACTTGAACTAGTTATTGTTTATCTCGAGAGCATGTGTGTAATGGGTTGTATCCGCTCGGCTCTGTAAGAGCGAGATTTCTTTCTGTCTTGGCAATCTGTTAATGGATTTCCTGTGATGCACACCACACTCTATTGCAATGCTTATTCAATGATAAAAATGTTCCTTTCTCTTCAACCTTCGTGGAGAAGGTGTCCTGGGTCGGAAGGAAAATCCGTCTTTAGTTGTACGTCCCCAACTCCATCCTCAGCTCAGCCGGTCCCTTCTCCTGAGCACCAGATCAACACTGACAAGGGGCGGCTAAGGAAGAGACAGAGGTGTGCGCCAGAGGAGCTGAGGTCATGACTAAGACGGACACGTGTGAGCCTGGAGCGCATCTGAGAACAGCGGATCAACAAAAACACTGAAAGCCAAATTAGAGGATGTTGCAGCACAGAAGCATTCCCAGGCGATGGGATTTAACCCCCTAGTAGAGGTCTCAGGAGACTTTTTCACGGTTGCTGCTAGATGACTTGGAAGCTTAGAAAAAGTGATGTTGCATATTAAGTGTAGCTAAAATGGTGGAACCGCAGTGGCAAAGTCCGCGGGGTGGAATCGAAGGGTGTGCTGAAGAGGGCTTCCTGACCTGGCGCTGCTATGTGACCCCAGGACCTACCCACTGACCCTGCTGGCTGAAGGATCTGCCCGACGCTCTCCTTGTCCAAACAATAAGGAGTGTTTTCCTCATTTTATCAGAGCAAGAAAGAATATAAATCTTAGCAGAATCACGAAGCAGTAGTGGCTGTCTTCTGTAGACCAGGGATGACGGTAGGAGAGGCTTTTACAGAAGTGGGCTCCCTGCTATCCATGGGAATAACAGGATCCGAAAATAATAGGAAAAAACAAAACAAAACAAAACAAAACAAAACGGAAGTGTTCAACCTGCATGGATGCAGTGTCATTACGAGCAGCCAAAGTGACATGGCAGCCACCTGAGCTTCAGGAGCTGATGAAACAGTTAACAGGAGGTGGCCTTTCTAGATATATGCGACCAGAAAAGATATTGTCCGATCTATATAATCAAGAATTAAAGAACAGATGATCAGGAGGCTGGAAGCAACCAGTTCCCTGAAAAGCCACAGCCTCTTTCCCAGTTTCTGGACATGAGCCAGTTTTCAAGTCTGGAATCCACTTCCTGAAGGAGAGGCTGGGTCTCAGGCAGGGTGTACCCTGAAACACCATGGTGAGTATATAAGGAAAGAGTCCCCCAGTTCATCCCCCAAAGACCTACAGCCATTTACTCAGATACTGCATATTCCTAAAAGGGAAACACTCATACATTTTGAGGATGCGCACAGGTCTGAGTACTCACTGATACCTGGGAATACAAAGCACCATCATCCCTCTAGGACACAGTAGAGGGTATGTGTGAGGCAGGTAAAAATGGGCTTCTGGCCCAGGTCCAACACATATTAGGTCCATTGGGACCAGGGACCCTCGTAATGGATTGGACACAGCAGTTGGCAAAACCTTTACAGGGGTCCTTGGTTTGGTGAGGTAAGACTTCTCATAGCACAGAAGACCAGGTGGGAAGCCTTTGACATCACCCCCATCCTCTGCTGCCAAGATAGTAAATCAATCCAGTATATTGCATCCTGGCATCTAGGTTAGAGATGAATACCAGCCTTTAGGACCTAAGGACTACTGGGTGATGGTCCCCATTAGATATCCATTTAATTCATCAGTCTAGATCAGCAGTTGGTAACTTTTTCTGTGAAAGGACAGATAGTAAATACTTTAGGCTTTGTGAAACATACAGTCTCTGTCATGTTATCATTCAACTTTGCTTTTGTAGCACAAAACAGCCATAGATAACACCTAAACAAATGTGTGGCTGTGTTCCAAAACTTTATTATTAAAAGTTAAGGGCCAGATTTGGCCACAGGTTATAGTTTGCTGACCTGTATTCTGGACAGTATTAAAAAAGAATGATTCACATTTGCTAAGAATTTACCATATGCCACATATGATCAAATTCTTATATTTATTGTTATGTATCCCTTACTATAGCCATATAGTTTAAGTTCATTATTTGACCCTATTTTTAAAACATAGTAGGGGCGCCTGGGTGGCTCAGTCGGTTGAGAGTCCGACTTGGGCTCAGGTCACGATCTTGCGGTCCGTGAGTTCGAGCCCCGCGTCAGGCTCTGGGCTGATGGCTCAGAGCCTGGAGCCTGCTTCCGATTCTGTGTCTCCCTCTCTCTCTGCCCCTCCCCCGTTCATGCTCTGTCTCTCTCTGTCTCAAAAATAAATTTAAAAATGTTAAAAAATAAAAAATAAAAAAAAACATAGTCGTTTTTGCTATGCATAAAATTTAAAAAAAATATTTAGATCTTCAATAAGACAAGAAAGAAACTAATAGAAAAATAGGCAAATTATAAGCCTCGGACATTCACAGAAGATAAAATTCCAACAGCCGCTAAACATATAAAAAGATACCAGTGAGATACTATTTTATAGGTATGAGTATCATAGAGCAGATTATATCCCTGTTCATAATATGTAGGTCTCCCCTCGGAAAAGGAGATATTTTCCTGTCTCATTGGGCTCAGGCTTGGTACGTAACTCGAAATCGTTGTGTGACTTACAGTCTTTCCCTGACATCAGGCTTGGTCTGGTGAAGCCTGTCTTACCCTGACTGCAGGAGTGGTCACGTGACCTGCTTTGGTGAATAAATGTGGACAATAACAATGTGTGTCACTCGTGAACAGCAGCTTTAGAAGCCAGCTCACAGCTAGGAAGTCTTCTCCCTCTGTCACAAGACAATGTGCTAGAGGCCAGGAACAAAGCAGCCAGTGATGAACCAGGGGCTTGCAACACTAGGGATATGGGGAAACAGGACTTCTTACGTATTTGCAATGCTTATAAAAGTTGGTTATCACCACTCAGCCAGGATTTGAACCCCGGGCTCCTTGTTAACAACACCCCCCCACCCCCGGCCAAGTTGCTAAACCTCACTTCCTAATCTGTAAAACGTGGATAATGACAGTATTTTCTAGAGAGAAGTTTGTTTTGGAAATTAAACGAATTAATACCTATAGTACATGCAGGGTGCTCGGCATTTGGCAGAGTCAATGCTATCTCCCCGATTCCTTTTACGTAGTGAAGTCCGTACTAGTTATGCTAAAAAGCTAATTTGGGTTTCAGAATCAGTATCTGCTGATAAAATTTGTTGCCCTTCTTTATTCTTTAACCTTCTGCTGTTATTTTGCACCAGGATATTTGTTTGGAATATGAGATCCCAGAGGAACACAGAATCACTTGGCAGGTCCAGAGGAAGCTCCATTAGCATTTTCATCAAGCTTGGCAGATGGCCCCTCGGATAGCTTAGAAAGGGAATATGTTAAGGGCCAGGAGACTAGAAAGAGTTTTCTTACTAAGTGGAATGTCTATTCAAAAGAAAAAGAAAAAGAAAAAGGGAGATGGAATTGTCCACAGGAAAGAAAAAGAGAAATCTGAAAGTCATAGTAATTTTATCTAATCTTTGAACGTTCATGTCGAGAAGAGTCATTCTTTCTGATACCCAGTGAAGTCTGGTATTGTAATCACTGTGATATTTACATATGAAAAGCATCTAGTTAATTATATTCTGACTGTTCGACCTGTGCGGAAAAAGATAATCAAAACAAAAAAGAGTCAGGAAGAACATATAACATTCATAAGCAATCTAAAGGAGCTCGGCCTCTGGAGAAGTGGGGAGTGCTTTTGCTAAACTTCAAGTGTCTTGTCAGTCATGGTATCACTGAGCGTTGAGACTTAAAGGAACCTTAGCGTTCAGTTTAGCGCAGCCAGCGTTTCTGGCACATCACGTGTGTGCCCGGCTCTGCTGGTTCCTGGAGACATACGACACAGAGAGTGAGTGCTGGCTGCCTAGAGGCACGTCAGCCCTCCTGGAGTACACAGGACACATAAGCATGGTCTCACAGCAAAGAGACGTCTAAACATGAGACAATAAGCTGTACAGAAATACACAGGAGGAAGTGATTAGGCCTGCCTTTTTGAGTCAGAAAAAGAAAACTTCAGAGAAGATCTCATTATTATAAATTAAAAAAAAAAAAAAGTAACTTACCAAAGGTTACCCAGTTGGCTAATGGCAGTGGGATTTGAACTATAGACTTATTTTTTGTCATATAGAAATCTGAAGTTTTTTTCATCTTTTTTATGGTTTTACTTATTCTAAGGCCATTTCTTTCGAAACGTAAATTAAAATATTTCCATTTTTAAAATAGCATCCGATCTGAATTTTCATTATGACAGAGAGTTACTCTGTCAATGCAAGGATTAGAGCATTGCTTCAAATTTAAACCTGGGGAAATTCAAACTAAATTAGCAGGATCAAATACCTAACATGGAGAGCACACAGTACAGAGTATTCGGTAGCTCACATGTCTAGAAATATCCCTATCAGTCAGGAAGATGCCATCATTCGACAATATTCTCTCCTTCTCAAAAGAAAGAGAAAAAAATTAATATAAACATGCGATTGTCCTTTAGACACTTGGGACAAATTTAAAATATTTTAAATTGATGCAATTATTTGGTAAGGCTCACTACCTTGGAAGTGCTTGAGATCTGACCAACACGTCAACTACTCTCTTCCTAACATCGAGCCAAACGTGGTGTATTAGCCAGGGTTCCTGAGAGAAAAAGGACAAGTACAATGCGTGGATTATACAGAAAGAGATTTCGTGAAAGTAACTGGCTCGTGCAAATATGGAAGCTAAGGATCCCCAGGATTTGTAGTTGGCAAAGCTGATGATGCAGTGTAGTGACCATGGTGTCATTCTAGCCCGAGTCCACAACATTCTGAGAGCGAAGAGAGTTAACGGTGTGAGTGCCATCTGAAAGCCGTGATTCTTGAGACCCAAGAAGAGATACCCACACTGCATATCCACACTGGGGAGGACAATCTGCTTTACTTGGTCTCATTCAATGTTAATGTCAACCAGAAATACCCTCACACACAGACCCAGAATACCGTTTGATCAAATGTCTGGGCACCTTGTGGCCCAGTCAAGTTGACTCATAAAATTAACCATCCTACCTGGGAAATAATAAAACCAATCAACACTGCTTGAATGAATGAAGAAAGCCTTGAAAATACACAAGAAAACGTGTAAAGACAAAGTTGTATTTAGGTGCCGGATTGGGAAAATGTTGTAATTTCTCCCTAATGCAAAAGAAAACAGGAACTTTGGTCAAAGGAAATGAATGAAAAATATTCATTGGGCCTCAATGATCTGAGCTTCCTGAGCCTCCCAAATAATGATCGAGTGGCTTCGGTTGGGAGGTTGGCTCTTCCTGGGTTTATGCACATGGGGTATATGCCTCACCATCTGGTTCGTGGTTAGTCCTTCTATTCCAAGCAGCACGTAGCTAGGAGATAGCAACCTTCCACTGAGGAAGCGAACACCAGGGCACGATTCACTGGGTCCTTCACAGGCAGCTGCATGCCTTTCTCTGTAGCAGGTCAAGAAATACTGTAATTAAAACTGCTTTCAATTTATTTCCTCCTGTGGAATTCTACAAGGAACCTGGGAGCGGTTGAGCCTCCCACATGCTTTTCACTATCAGCTCCCTCTCTGTTTGGGTTGCAGTTCCTTCTTTCCACAGGATTATCTAACCTAGTCCCAATGTCTGCTTTGTAACATTGGTACACTTGAAACAAGTTTGTTTTGCCTAAAAGATAAAAAAAAAAATGTGTGTGTGTGTGTGTGTGTGTGTGTGCATATATGCCTGTGCAACCTGTGGTTGTCATAACTGTTGCATAATGAACGGTAAGGACTCATCTCCTAAGGGTTTGCTGTTAGTATATTATCTTCCCTAAAAAATTACTTTTTAAATCAAAATAAAATATTATAAGCCCAGCAATTATTTAAACAAATAAAACAAACACTTGTATTGCACTATGTGTTAGTCACGGTTCTTAATGCTTTACACATATTAATTTACTAAATCCTCGCAATAGACCCATGAGTTGGACACTGTAACTATGCCCATTTTATAGATAAGGAACCTGATGCACAGAGATATTCAGTAATTTGCTCAAGGCCATGAAGTTAGAATGGGTTAGGATCAGAATTTGGACCCAGGAAGCCTTGGACCTAGGAAGCCTGGTTCCAGAAACTGTATCCTTGGCCATCATGTTCTACCATTTCTGACAGTCTGTGTCATGAGTTATCAGGGAAAACTAAGATTTTTATCTTCAATTGGAGACTTCTAGCTCCTGAGATGCTAGAAATGACGCCTTCCTGGTTTACATCCATTTTCTCCACGCCACTGTCTCATGCCGCACCGACTGCAGTCGTCACCATCAGCAGACTAGAAGGATGAAAACGTCTGGCTCTTTGGGAGAAAGGAGTTCTTCCAAAAACACATATGATTACTGTTTTACCAAGAGCATGTTTTTCTCCAAGAAAATATGAGAAGGAAGCCACTCCCAACCCAAATGCTGTTTTCCTTGGTCACTCCCCAAACAGCCTTTCTGGACTTTTATTCCTCACTGATTTCCTCTCCAAAATTTATCTATAATTTCTCTCTTAACACTCCTACTGCTTTCAGCCCAAACAGTGATGCTAGAACTTGTATCCTGAGATTGTTGAGCATTTCCCCATCCTCAACTACTTCACATGCTCCATCTTTTTTCCTATAACTGAAATCTCCATAGGCCTGTAAGCATAGATTCTATTCTCTTACATCCCAAGTACAGGAAAACCTTGGATTGTCAGTAACTTGTTCTGTAAGTGTTCCATAAGACAGGCAAACATTTCTAATAAATTTTAACTTGATAAACGAGCGAGGTCTTGCCATACAAGTAGTATGTGATGCTGAATGTCACATGATTACAACTGAGCCAATGGTGGTAGTGGTTCTTCTTTCCTCCTCCTCCTCCTCCTCCTCCTCCTCCTTCTTCTTCTTCTTCTTCTTCTTCTTCTTCTCTCTCTCTCTCTCTCTCTCTCTCTCTCTCTCTCTCCATAAGATTGTGGGTGATCATCTCCCATACTTGGATGCTTGGTCTAGGGCCATGGTGTTCGGCAGAAATCAGTGATTTTTCAGAACACTGGAAGGTGCCCACAACTGGCACTAGTGTATTTTTTGTCACTTCAAAGCACCCATGGACAGTCCTTTGCTTTTCCATACAAGAGTGAGCTTAGGAATGCTTTGCTTCATTCTAGGTCAGGCTGCCTGCAGATAGAGACCCTTTCCTCTGCTGCCTTATTGCCAGTTACATCAGATACAGTGTATGACAAGAGTTCATCGATACTGCACTGTAGTCAACATCCATGCAAGCATATACAATGGCCCCCATGCAGATACAGATTCCATTGAGCCAATAGACAGCAGTGATTCCTTTAGTGATAGTGAAAGTTGTCGTACACAATAACCCTCCTCTCGCTCCCTCCCTCGCACTAGCCATGAAGGTTTTCAAAGGGAAGTGCAAGTTACATTTGTTTATTTTTCTTTATATTTTATTATTTTGTATTGTATTCGAGTATTGTAATCATTTTTATATGAATATTTTTGGATTGTGGAATGAATAATCTGAGTTTCCGTTATTTCTTGTGGGGCACAAAAACAGACACATAGACCAATGGACTGGAATAGAAACCCCAGAATTGGACCCACAAAAGTATGGCCAACTCATCTTTGACAAAGCGGAAAAGAATATCCAATGGGATAAAGACAGTCTCTTTAACAAATGGTGCTGGGAGAACTGGACAGCAACATGCAGAAGGATGAAACTAGACCACTTTCTTACACAATTCACAAAAATAAAATGGATGAAGGACCTGAATGTGAGATAGGAAACCATCAAAACCCTAGAGGAGAGAGCAGGAAAAAAACCTCTCTGACCTCAGCCGCAGCAATTTCCTACTTGACACATCCCCAAAGGCAAGGAAATTAAAAGCAAAAATGAACTATTGGGACCTCATGAAGATAAAAAGCTTCTGCACTGCAAAGGAAACAATCAACAACACTAAAAGGCAACCAACGGAATGGGAAAAGATATTTGCAAATGACATATCGGACAAAGGGCTAGTATCCAAAATCTATAAAGAGCTCACCAAACTCCACACCCGAAAAACAAATAAGCCAGTGAAGAAATGGGCAGAAAACATGAATAGACACTTCTCTAAAGAAGACATCCAGATGGCAAACAAGCACATGGAAAGATGCTCAACGTCACTCCTCATCAGGGAAATACAAATCAAAACCACACTCAGATATCACCTCACACCAGTCAGAGTGGCCAAAATGAACAAATCAGGAGACCATAGATGCTGGCGAGGATGTGGAGAAACGGGAACCCTCTTGCACTGTTGGTGGGAACTCAAGCTGGTGCAGCCTCTCTGGAAAACAGTGTGGAGGTTCCTCAAAAAATTAAAAATAGATCTACCCTATGACCCGGCAATAGCACTGCTAGGAACTTACCCAAGGGATACAGGAGTGCTGATGCACAGGGGCACTTGTACCCCAATGTTTATAGCAGTACTTTCAACAATAGTCAAATTATGGAAAGAGCATAAATGTCCATCCACTGACGAATGGATAAAGAAATTGTGGTTTATATACACAATGGAATACTACTTGGCAATGAGAAAAAATGAAATCTGGCCTTTTGTAGCAACGTGAATGGAACTGGAGAGTGTTATGCTAAGTGAAATAAGTCATGCAGAGAAAGGCAGATACCGTATGTTTTCACTCTTATGTGGATTCTAAGAAACTTAACAGAAGACCATGGGGGAGGGGAAGGAAAAAAAAAGTTAGAGAGGGAGGGGCCAAACCATAAGAGACTCTTAAAAACTGAGAACAAACTGAGGGTTGATGGGGGGTGGGAGGGAGAGTTGGGTGGGTGATGGGTATTGAGGAGGGCACCTTTTGGGATGAGCACTGGGTGTTGTATGGAAACCAATTTGACAATAAATTTCATATTAAAAAAATAAAAAATAAAAAACAAATGCTTTGGCATGTTTCTGGAACAAATTATGCTTGCAAACCAAAGTTTTCCTGTACTTCTGGATCAAACAAGTGGAGTTATGTCCGTGTTTCCTAATGCCATGATGGAAAGGAAACAACTGCTGCTAAAAAAAAAAAAAAAAAAAAATCCCAACACCTCTGAGGTTCATACCAATTAAACTATTCTAATCTTGACCCTTTCATCCACTGACAACTTTGCTGTATGACTCTTGCTTTCTTCTTCACCCAAACTTAAACCTCTTTAAGAGTAATCTAACCTCCTGGCCTCAAGTAATTCCTTGATCTTATCTCCAATGATCTCCTTTACTCTGCCCCAGTCCCCTCAATTTAAGCCCTTGACTATTCATCACCTGAAATTAAGCACCCCATACGTTTAATGCAAGTATCCCACTCTGAGACCACCACACCCTCCTATATTTCTAACTTGCTTTCTTCAGTAATGTCACTATAAAGCTGTTTCACTGACATCAAAACCTTCAGTTCATTCCCCCCCCCCCCCCCCCGGCTTATGTCCTAAATCTCCTTTTCACTTCCCTTTTTATTGAGTATAGATTCCATGGGACATCAGCTGAGTACCATAGAAGAATTATCTTAAATACACTCTAAATTCCCTTTTCCCTTTGCCTTTTGATCTCATTTACCAAGCCCCCACAAAAAAACAAAAAACCCACAAAACTCAAATCCTTGCTAATAAAAAATATGTCTAACAGACCAGCAGCACTGTATCACCTGGAGTTTGTTAAATGTTAGAATTTCAGGCCCGAGATCTGAAGAATCAGAACCTGCATTTTCACAAGATCCCCAGGCAGTGCCTGTGCAGAAGAGTGCTGGAGAAAATAAATCTCTGGGTCCTTACCATGTAGGTGTTCCTCTGTGTTGCACAAATTAATCTCTCCAAATGTACCCTGAATCCGATCTCTTTCCCTTTCTGAAAAGCTATGAACTACGAAATATCCCACTTGGATCTCTCCATCTCTTTTAAATCCTTCTTTTAATAATTTAAGCATGATTTAGTCCAGATTTCTCAATCCTGGCTATATATTACCATCATCCAGAAACTTTCAAAAACGTACTGATGCTCAGGCCAACTCCAGAATTATTAAATCAGAATTTCTGAAGCTGGGACACGGTTACAGTTACTTTTTAAATTCTCTCCAGAGACAGTAGAAAACTCAGTGGTTGCCAGAGGCTGTGGGAGGAGGGAAGAGAAGGACAGAGACGAACAGGCAGAATACAGAGGACGTTTAGGGCAGCGGAAATACTCTGCACAATGCTTCAGTGATGGATACTAATCATTTTACATTTATCCAAATGTACAAAGCCAAGAGTGAATTCTAATGTAAACTAGGGATTACGCTGTGTCGACGTAGGTCATCAAATGTAACAAACGTACCACTCTGATGGGGGATGCTGATAATGGGGAGGCTGTGTATGTGGGGGCAGGGGACAGATGGAAAATCTCTGTACTTTCCTCTCAATTTTACTGTGAACATGAAACTGCTCTACAAAAATTAAGTCTTTAAAAAAAAATCTCTCCAGATAATTCTTTTCTACAGCCAGGGTTGAGAATCAATAATCTAGCCTCTTTACTTTAAAATTTTTTTTTAACGTTTATTTATTTTTGAGACAGAGAGAGACAGAGCATGAACAGGGGAGGGGCAGAGAGAGAGGGAGACACAGAATCTGAAACAGGCTCCAGGCTCTGAGCTGTCAGCAGAGAGCCCGACGCGGGGCTCGAACTCACGGACCGCGAGATCGTGACCTGAGCGGAAGTCGGCCACTTAACCGACTGAGCCACCCAGGCGCCCCATAGCCTCTTTACTTTAAAAACAAACAAACAAACAAAAAAACCCAAACCTCTCAGTAACACACAATCCTCCCTTCCACTTACACAGCTAACCTGCTGAAATGGACACATTACTGATGTTCCGACCCTCATTTCCCTTAGAGCCTGGGACAAAAGCTAAAGCACAAACAATTTACTGGGGGTGTTCAATCCAAGGGAGCTGGATGGAAGGTCAAAGGCGGCAAAGCTGGAAAGCAAGAAGAGCCAACACAAGGCTGTATCATTAAGTCAGACACCTGGGTGACTTCACTCACTTCCTCGGGACTGTCCACGAAGCTATATAAAAAGCATCTGAGGACTTTCTGTTTGTGGGAACAGGAAAGGAGGGAATATTTATCCCTGGGCTCCTTTACCGGCAGTGTGAAAGTTTCCAGCATGGAGCATTAACTCCTCCGTACCTTGGGACTGTGATGTCGGGGTACAGAGCTGGCTCGGGTGCCATCTCACACTATGGCCAAAGCAAGGAAGCTCTGGGCTTGGAGGAAAGAAGCAAGCAATGTGACCTGAAGAACATATTTCTGGTTTGAAATCTCATTGCTTTGTTCCACCTGTGGTATGCTGTAAAAGTTTCCACGTGTCATTCCACATGGCACGTTCTCATGTCACAGACTTTCCAAGATACTAAAGGACAGTATTGCACAGTGATTAAGAGCATGCTCCGGAATTAGAGTGTTAGCATTTGAATCCCAGTGTCTCCACTTTTTAACTTTTTTTTTTTTTTTTTTAACGTTTATTTATTTTTGAGACAGAGAGAGACAGAGCATGAATGGGGGAGGGTCAGAGAGAGAGGGAGGCACAGAATCTGAAACGGGCTCCAGGCTCTGTGCTGACACTCAGAGCCTGGAGTCTGCTTCGGATGCTGTGTCTCCCTCTCCCTCTGCCCCTTCCTTCCTCGTTCCCTCTCTCTCTCAAAAATAAATAAACGCTAAATATTTTTAGAAAGGAAAGAGGATTAAAATAAGCACAATTCATGGAAGAGTGCCTGTTACACAGTTAGAAAGATATGTCTGCAATTATTTCTAGGCTTTAACACTCTGCTTCTTCAGATCTTCACATTTTACCACAAGCACATCTTCACTACACTGCTTCCTCTTCCTAATATGAGCTGCAAAATGTTGACAGTTGTTTCAATTATTCACCCAGATCAGGTCCCTCTGTTTACCTGACCCTGCGGTGTCCTTGAATTTGAATATTCCATCTTTTATTCTCTCTGCCATAAACAACATTCCGCGTGGGATATGATAATGGAGGGAACTTTTAAACTTCTTTCACCTAGAAAAACACATGCTTTCTCTTCTCTCCCTCTCCCTCACGCGCGCGCGCACACACACTTCAACCTTGAACAAAAGGGTTCAAACTTCTCCCTAGGAGAGTAGGGAGAAGAAACTTTGAAAAGAATACGGGACTGAAATTTTTAAATAGGTCTAAATTTTAACAACCAAAATTACTGGTTATTAAACTGGCGTATTAGACTGGCATATTTTCAAATCTGCTCTAAAATGATATTCAGTGATGAAAAAAAGATAAATCCCTCCAACACAGATGAAAGGAATTATGTGCAACATTAAAATAGTCATATTATCATACATCTAACAAATTGAGACTCAACAAACCTGTAACTCATAAATACTTGTAATTTTTTTAAGTTTTTGGTTTTACTTAGCATATTATTTGCATTTCTGTTTTATGGCTGGATATAATAGGGACCTGAATATTATATATTTTTATGACATAATATTATAATATATATTATATAGTCTGCTCTTTTCCCAATGAGAAAAAAATTTGGATCAATTTGAATAGATTAAATTTTAGGGATGTAGATGAAATATAATGCCACCTTATAATGTTTACTATATTATTTTAGTAATATATGCTTACAATATAAAACAAAACATTGATATAAACTATTAATTTTTATCTGTGCAACAATTCGTTTAAACTCATCACATACATCCTTTACATCAATGAAATTTCATCCCTGAAGATGAATATCTGAGTTATCTAACTCAGCTTCCCAGAGCACATTACTATTATTTCCGGGTAAGTTGTGAAGGTAACTTTTTTAAATAGAGAGAGGCAGGGATGCTGTCACTAGAAGTGTTCCCTAAAGCTAAAATCTCCCCTATCCAAAACAAATCTGCACTTACTCAGTGTCTAAAGACATGTTCAAGTCATATCCAAGCCTTATGATTGTCACAGTATGTTTCCTATAATAATCACTAAATCTACATTAAATTTCTTTGTTTTGTATTTTTACCAATTACTTCAGGTGACCTTTATAAGCAACCAAAAATTACTACCGGGATTATCTCAGGCTAATGTGTCTTCTCCAAACTGTACTTTGTTATTAACATGAAATTACTGACAGTTTATTCTTTAATATTAATAATTTTTTAAAGAATCTTGCATGAGGTACCTTCCTCTTTCCTGAGGAAAGTCTGGGAGAGAAAGAAAACATACCTCGTACCTAGGCACATATAAGATATCTCAGTTATTCTCAATATTTGATTAGAATTAAGGCTCTTTAAAAATGCTACTTATGTATTCTGGCCAGCAATTTTCTGTCACTTGCCTGTTATCATTTCACCAGCAAAACAGAACAAAACCACTCTCCTTTTAAAGAGAAAGACATTAAGAAATCAGGATTCATAAAAGATTTCTACTGAATATGTATTTTGAATGTATAAAATATGTAAATTAAAGGCTATATCTTTTCAAATATTTTTATTGACATAGAATTACATTTTAAATAAATGTAATATATATTGGGGCACCTGGGTGGCTCAGTCGGTTAAGTATCTGACTCTTGGTTTGGGCTCAGGTTATGATCTCACAGCTTTGTGGGTTTGAGCCCCACATCGGGCTCTATGCTGGCAGTGCAGGGCCTGCTTGGGATTCTCTCTCTCACCCTCTCTCTCTGCCCCTCCCCCACTTGCACTGTCTTTGTCTCTCTCAGAATACACTTTAAAAGAAAAAAAGATAATAAAATATATGTAATATTATGTTTGTAATTCTGAAATTATATTGGTTACTGAGCAAATATATAGCCTATGTTTGGACTTGAGGGTTTTCATTGGGGAAGGAGAGGGATATAAATATAGAAGATGGTGAGAAAGGATTTTGTACTGAATTTTAATTACAGGTATTAGTATTAATTCATATTTTCTAAAATACATGTATATTTTAGTTCTGTTCACAGGAATACCCCAGATGCAAAGAAGATCCCAGTAGCCACGCACAAACCTAGATCCCAGTGCCTATGTCCATTCCTTACCAGAAGAAACCAGGGCCTCTAGCAGTAAATCCAGGTCTGGGACAGAGGAGGTACAAAATGAAATAAGTGATAAATACTGCAACTTGTTGAACCAGAAAGCCAGAAAATGCCTAAAGAGATAGTAGAGCCATATAAAAAACACACAGGGGCCACCTGAAGGAATTCCGCATTCCAAAGTTAGGTCAAATTTTACAGGAAGAAGAACAATGACTGCAAGGGATTTTGACAGACTGAATTTAAAAAAGCATCAATGGATCAAAAGAGGAAGGGCTAAAGAAAGGGAAAGCTCTGCTTCACAGATGAGTGCTAGGGGTAGAGTTAGAAAATAATTGTCTCGTAAGTCCCAAGGTAATAAAAGAGAGGTTGAAAGAATGACAGAAAAGAGGCAACATGGTGCCAATTATAAGTGTTCTTCATTTTACTCATCTTTCAACATTTCTGTAGCTTTGTAAATTTCACAAATAAAACAAACTTTAAAAGCACACACACAGAATCCTGCCACGTTTTTCAAGGACACATGCGAATAGAAAGGGTACAGGTCAAACAGTGTACAATTGTCTATGATGGGCTGGGGAGACAGGGATAATGAAATAAGAAAAAAAGATATATTACATTGCACTTTGAAATGACAAGAACATGAAAATTCCATTTTGCTGGTGGAAGACAGAAACAAAAATGAGTAAAGGAAAAAATGAATCGTATTTCGAGATCAGTGGGGCCCCTAAAACATTCGCCTCACATTAATTTTTTTTTCTTTAATCTTTTATAAAATCTAAGCCCTGTTCATACTTTTGGTGCACAAAATATCACAGAGCAACATGGTCTTCTGTGTGGACCAGCAGTATAATATACACATGTTCAGACACACAACCACATAGTAAAAGCTCCTTGCATTTTTATTACTTACAACACAGACTTTCAAAACAAGGGGGTGTGAGCTGGAATGATCTGAAGAGAGCAGAATCTTTATCAATTGGTATCATTATATTAAGCAATTCATTTACTGAGAGAGAGACAGAGAGAGAGAGAGACAGATTTTGAAATCTTCCCATTATCTCCAACCTTTTAAATTGTACTCTTTTTTCCAGAATAAATATAATCCCTTGATGTAGTAATCACCTGGAAATTTGCATATGAAAAGCATCTACTTAATTATGTTTTGACTACGAAACCTGTCCCAAATAGGAGACCGAAAACATCAAAATAAAATGATATCAGATCATCAAAGCAAGAAGCAGATCAGCAGGATGTCCAGACTTCAATAACAAGATAACTCCCAGGAAGACAAAATGTGTTGGAACTTCTTAATTCTAGTATGAATAACATCGCACTAGTTTTGTCTTTTTTATGCAAAACAAAAATAAACACCTTTAAATTAAAAGTGCCTCTGTATGTAAATTGGCTATGAAAACAGATTTCTGCGAAATTTATACACGATGGAGTCGCTACAACTGGGTCTCATCAATTTCTAGGGTTATAAAATTTAGGAAAGACTTTGAGACAACCAAAAGGGACAGGGGAGGTGATAATACGCCAAGTACCTGAGCCAGCACTCAATAATCTGTCATTCTCGCTTTGTGGGTACCTTTTCTTGAAGTTCCCATCACTCAGAAAGGACAATTCAAGAAGGCCCCAGCTGAAATGGTGGTCTGTGACTCTCAGCTATTAAATACTAACTTCAGCAAACTGGGCCATCACCCAAGACTGTTTTCACATAGCCTGAGTCATTGATCATCCATCACGAGGGTCGTGGAACATGAGGATCATCAGAACTCCTGTTACACATGCACTTCTACGTGTTCAAAACCGTGTATCATGTTCCTTAAAGACAACAGCAAAACCGCGTTAGCTTTTGGAGACAAGATTTGGATCTGTTAAATTCCTTAAGCAGGAGGCTATTCAACTCAGGTGGCTCCAATGCCACCATGGCCTACACGCAAAGCAAACTCCAAGCCCACAGATGTCTCAAGGTTATGAAATCAAAATGCTACAACCAACCAACACAAACAGCCAAACAGGCTTTAAGCCACAGCCAGTCGATAACGACCTTACCTTGGGGGCACCTGGGAGGCTCAGTCTGGACATCCCACTCTTGCTTTCAGCTCAGGTCACAGTCTCAGGGTTCGTGGGTTTGAGCCCCAAGGAGAGCTCCACGCTGACGGTGCAGAGCCTGCTTAGGATTCTCTCTCTCCCTCTCGCTCTCAAAATAAACTTCTTTGAAAAGAAAACCGCCTTGCTTTCTTTCTGCCTTTTCTCTCTAAAAGCCTCTCCCTGAGCTCCTGTCCCTAGAAAGCTCTTCCTCATTCCCAGATTGGTGCTGCCCCATTCAAATCAATTTTTGCTCAAATAAGCTCTTAAAAAAATTGTCATATGCCTCAGTTTACCTTTCAGCAGTTCTGGGGTCAGAAGAGGGAAGTGAAGAAAGAGCCCCACCTCCCCCGGGAGAAAGGAGCACCCCACCCCCTCCCCCACCCCCTCCCCGCCCCGCCCCCCGCCCCCCCCCACCCCAGGCACCTGCTGAGCCCCCGAGCTCGCTGCTCTCCCGCTGCGCCTGGAGGTGCTGGGAAGCCCCTCTGGGATCCGGGCTCCTCAGCTTCTCGGTCACGAGCGTCCACACTGCCAGCGCCCTTTCCCCCTCACCGTCTCCGAAACCGGCCACAGGCCACCAGCTCGCATTTAAAAACCACAGCGGGTCAGCCTCACGTTGGGTCCAACGTAGAAATCGGTCCGGGTCTGGATCCGACGGGGGCCAGGGTCTGAGGTTCCGACGTCAAAACCGGACCGGGTCCAGGGTCACTCCGGGTCCGGCTCAGACACGAGGCTGGGAGCAACCAGCGTGAGGCCTCCGGTGAACACAATTTGGTTTGAAAGCTGAACAAGGAGGTCAAATCTATCGAAATCGTCCAGAGATGATCCCGAGCGAAGTGGCCACAGTGGAGAACTTTTCATTTTTAACCTCGGATGAGCGTAGCCAGTAGGAGGTGCCCTGGAGAACAAGGGGAAATGAAACTTGTCCTCTACAGTTTCTGGTGACCAGGATGGGACCTGCCGGGACACCTGACTTGCCCCAGAGCCTGCAAACCGATCCTGGGGAAACTAGCGGAAGCCAGCAAACGGTAAGAGCCAGGCCTCCCAGATCCCCGTCTGTGGCGCCTGCTGGAGGCGGGAAGGTAACACTTCACTCTTCCTTTCCAAGTTCAGATGGGCAGGACATTCCATTTGTGAGAATTAGATCTTGGAATCGTGACTTGTGAGCTTGCTTCTGGGGACCCATTGGTGATCAATGCTCTCTGTCCTAGAACCATTCATTGCCTTCTTAATTGTCTTGTTTTGTGCTCTGAGAACTTGGCTTGGCACTTGTCAGTTTGGGGGCCCCCCACAATGTGGTGGGGCAGAAATGTGGGTTGCACACCGTTTGCAACTAGGATTTTACCTACTGTGTCAGTTCTCGGGCAGGGGGCCTGGGGGAGGGGCGGAATTACCCGAGTCTGCTTTCCCTTACCTTTAGACTGGCTCTGGATCTTGAGAGGGTGGTACTTTTGCACCATCTCTGAGGGATTCCTCTGGGGTTCCTGGGGTCATTCAACCCTGCCAGAAATATTTACCTTTTCCCCCCCGGCTGACGCCTGACAAGATATTTGAAAGGATATTTTTAACTGGAGGCAGAGGTTCAGTTCCAGATCAGCGCAATAAAGCAAATACCACAGTAAAGCTAGTCAAATGAATTTTGTTTCCCCAGTGCCTATAAAAGTTACGTTTACACTCTACTTTAGTCTAGTAAATGTGCAATAGCATGATATCTAAAAGATCATTGTACATACCTTAATATAAAAATATTTTATTGCCGAAAAATGTTAGCCATTATCTGAGCTTTCAGTGAATCATAATCTTTTTGCCGGTGGAAGGTCTTGGCTCAATATTGACTGATCAGGGTGGTGGTTGCTGAAGGTTGGGAGTGGCCTGGCAAGTTCCTGAAATAAGACAGTGAAGTTTGCTGGATCAATCGACTCTTCCTTTCACGAAAATTTCCTCTGCAGCATACAACGCCGTTCGATAGCATTTCACCCACAGTAGAACTAAAGCCAATTTTCTCAAACCCGGGTATTGGTTTATTAGCTAATTAGGTAATATTTTAAGTCCTCTGTTGTCATCTCAGCAATCTTCATAGCATTTTCACCAGGAATAGATTCCATCCCAAGAAATCACTTTCTTAGCTCATCCCTAAGAAGCACCTCCTCATCTGTTCCAGTGTTATCATGAGATTGCAGCCATTCTGTTCCTCCTCTTCAGGCTCCAAGTCTAACTCTAGTTCTCTTGCTGTTCCCACCACATCTGCACGTATTTCCTCCACTGAAGTCTTGCACCCCTTAGGGTTATCCATGAGGGTTGGAATCGACTTCTTCCAAACTCCTGGTAATGCTAATATTTGGACCACTTCCCATGAATCATGAATGTTCTTAGTGGCATCTAAAATAGTGAATCCTTTCCAGAAGTTTTCCAATTGACTTTGCCCAGATCCATCAGAGGAATCACTATCTATGGCAGATAGAGCTTTATGAAATGTGTTTCTTAAGTAAACCTTAAAAGTCAAAATGACTCCTTGATCCATGGGCTGCAGAATGGATGATATGTGAACAGGAATGAAAACAACATTAACTTCATATTTCCATCAGAGTTCTGTGATCAGGTGAATTGTCAATGAGCAGGGATATTTTGAAAGGAATCTTTTCTGAGCAGTAGGTGTCAACAGTGGGCTTAAAATATGCAGTAAACTATGTTGTGCTGCCATCCAGACCTTGTTCCGTTTACAGAGCACACAGGCAGAGTAGATCTGGCATAATTCTTTAGAGCCCTGGGATTTTCAGACTTGTAAATGACCATTGGCTTCAACTGTATCAATAAAGCTCACTTAGTTTCCCCCTTTTCTCTGCACTTGATCTTAGCCAAAAGGCCAAGAAGCGATCCTCCCCCCCCCCCCTTTTCTCTGTAAAAGCTTCTCCCCTAGCTCCTGTGGGTCCTAACCATTTGCGGTTTGGTGCTGCCTGGTTCAAAAAGATTTTTGGACAAATAAGCTTTAAAAACTTTTTAAATGCCTCAGTTTATATTTTAGCACTTTGTTTATGTGCCCTTTTCCTCAAAATCAAGATAGTCACCCAACAGTAACACTTTCTACAATAAATTTTCCCCACCACATCTGCTAATTGAGCTTTACACAACAGTTAGGAAGGATAGAATGACATTCTGAACACTATAAGGTAGACAGGGTACAAAACTTACCGAGATAAAGATTTCACAAATTATACAGCATCAGTTAAAGAAAAAAAGCATTCTATCAAATTCTAGGGATGGGGATAGCAATACCTATTCCATTTACATTGTGAGGATTAAATGAGTTAATATATAAGTAGTATTTAAAAGAACAATCTGTTACATAGAAAAGAAACTATACCTATTAGCTGTTTTTAATCTCTGTTTGTGGGTTATGGCTCTTTTTGAGTCCCTTAGTATCTTGTACAGGCAAATAAATTAGTTTTGATGAAGTAATTTGCAGGAATGTTAAAAAAAGAAAGGAAAGAAAAGAAATATATTGAAGTGGAGCAAAATGACCCCTAGGAATGCAGGTAGGGTAGTTTCTGATAAGGAAAATAGAGGACAAGTACGTAGCCTTGAGAAGAAAACAGGGGCTAAATGCTTCATTTGACTGGAATATGATGCATAAGAGGAAGCATAAAAAAATGTTTAAAATGAATATAGCAACAATAAAATCAATAACAATGAAAACACTGCAAAACAAAACAATGCAAGTAAGAACTGTATTTTCAGTAAATATATAGAAAATAGAGGAATTGTAAACCAGTGGAGTTACATTGAGGTTTTGAGCCTCAGTACTAAGAGAGGGTCAATATATTTATATTTTTAAAAATTAGGCACCCAGAGATTGATTTTAGGGGGGAAATGAATTGTAGGTGAGGATGTACTAATTGGAAAGGAGCTAGAGAGAACTGGAATTCTGGAGAACATAGGGCTAGAGGTTAGAGTGGGATACATGTGATAAGTAAATACGGATGAAATTAATTCTGTGGTAACTCACTCAAAGTAGCAAGTGATTTTACTAGTGGACAGAAGGTAACAAAGAAGAGAAATACAAATGAAAGCCCTAGAGAATCATTCATTTTGTGGGTGTGGAAGGAAGAAAAAAAAGTGAAGGTGACAAAGGAATACAGAGAAAGGAAGGAGAAAGAAGTTCCTAAAATAAGTTTAGGAAAAATAATTCACTGAGACTGAAGACAAGCCAAGGATAAGGAAAACTGAGAAAGGACCCTTGGACTGGGAGATGAGAAAGAGATTTCTATGGAGAGGTATAGTTACAAGTTAAACTGTTTTTTTTTTTATGTTTATTTATTTTTGAGAGAGAGAGAGAGAGCAGGTAGGGGCAGAGAAAAGGGGTGAGAGAGAGAGAGAATCCCAAGCAGGCTCTACACTATCAGCACAGAACCGAATGCAGGGCTTGATCTCATGAACCGTGAGATCATGACCTGAGCCAAAATCAAGTGTCAGACACTTAATCAACTAAGCCACACAGGTGCCCCCAAACTTTTTAACAGTGCGGAAAGGCATGGGGCATACAGCAGGAAAAGGAAAGGAAAAGGAAATAAAATTATTCTTTTGGCAAGGAAAAGGAAATAAAACTATTATCCTAGCCATGATTTTATTTAATTGCAATCAAGTCTATTGCACCACTTCTCCAAATCTGTACCCCAAACTCTTGAGTCTTCTCATTTGAATCTGTTCCAAACACTTCACCTTAGGAATCTTTTCAATATGAAGATCTAATAGTAATACTCCATTTCTCCAACATATTGATGACTTCAGTATGATGTTTAAATGATGTGAAATTCTTCAGACTAGCCTTCAAGGTCCTCCAACATATAAAGTAAAATTACTTCCCATTTAGCCTTTGGGTTCCCCAAAAATATTCAATGCTACTGCACAATTGTAACGTTTACTATTCTACAAATATGCCTGAATTTTCAAACTTCTGTTTTTTTCATGGTCTTTCTTCCCCTCACTTAAGAGTAAGATTTCCACATCCATATATTGCATTCTAATATACATTCCACACCATACCAAGAGCTGCCTTATTCATCAAGCCTTTCCTGGTTGCTCTGGACTGGAATGTGATCCCCCATGTTCACATGTAGAAGCCCTGAGCTCCAGTGTAGCTGTATTTGGAGTAGGGTCTTTAGGAGGTGATTAAGGTTAAATTAGGTCATGTGATAGGACCCTAATCCAGTAGGACTACTAACCTACAGAGACAGAGAGAGACAGATTTTTGCAAGTACTCAGAAGAAAGGCCATGTGAGTTCAAAGAGGCCATCTGCAAACCAGGCAGAGCGATCCCGTCAGGGAGACAGTTCGGCTGGAAAATGAATCTTGGACTTTTCAGTCTCCAGAACTGTGAGAAAACACCATTTCTGTTGTTTAGGCCACCAGTCTGTGGTGTTCTGTTGTGGCAACACGACTTAATTAATATATTTATCCAAAATGAGGTATCATCAGTTGCTTCTTTTGTCCATGTATACAATTCATTTTTGCTAAGCTGTGTAATTATAGTCTGAAGAGCCTTGTATCTACTGTTGTAGCTACAGATATTAGCATGAAACTCGTGGAGGAGAAAGAATGTAAAATTTGGTTTTGTATACTCCACATACATTATATACACACATTCTTTATATAAATATTGTATTCACTTGCATTATAAAAATTCTATAACAAAGTCAGATCCTATTAATAGAATTACTAGGTATGTATGGATTGATGAAGCAATCTTCTTTCTGAGAAGTTACGAGTAAATGCTGGGGCCTAATTTTCTAAAAGTACTACTCTTTAAAATCTTTATATTGTGTACCATACACACATATCTGAAAACCTATATAGGTATTAAAGACAACTGGAAACTAATGTACATGTAACTTTATGAAACTGGAAAAGTCACTTTCTTCCTGGACCACATTTTACATTTCTAAAAATAAACGGAGTAGAATATGATCTCCAAGGTCTGGGATAATTTTTACCTCTAGGTCCACAGATTTGAGATGAACAAGCATGTGCCAACCAGTTCATGATCTTTTCATTGTAGCACTTTCTTAAAGCTGTGATCTTACCAAGAGAGTGGCAAGGCACTTTAATTTGCTAATGGGTGGACTATGATTAGAAATTATTTACAACACTGTGAGATTCAATGAACAAGGATTAAATATAAGAATCCTCAAAATACAGTAATCATGTTCCTGGTATTAGCGAATACTTTGCATTGGATGCTTTCGTACACCATTTACCTTCACAGCAATCCTGTTATGTTGGTACTAGGAACCCATTTGGAGATGAGACCACCAAAGTTCAGAGCAATGGAGTTAAATTTCTCAAGATTTTGTATCTAGATATATACATATATATAACATTATGTGATTATTATATAGTATATAACATATACAGTTATATAAAATATTATAATGTTAATATAGTATATGTTTATATATTATATATAACATACATATTATAAGTATATATTATATATTACTATACCACATATTATATAACATTCACAATTATTACATTGTGAATATTACAATATATTACATTGTATTATAATATACAATGTGATAACAATATATAATAATATGTTATATATATGTACATATATCTCTACATGTGTGTATGTGTGTGTATATATATATAATATATATATATTATATATAAATAGTTAAAGAAGGGATGAGTGATGTTTTCAATATTCTGTACTGACTAAAGCTTTAAAACAGCATTTAATTTTTACCTAAAAATTATAAAGAAATTAGAGAAAAGATGACCATTTGAAAACACATATTACCATGATCTATTATTTATTTCTATAATGAGAAGTACAAAGAAAAATACAAGTAAAGTGTCTCTTGCTATGCTATGTATTAAAATCTCTTAGGTTAACTCTTTTGAATTTGTTTTTTGATATATATTGTATGTTTCCCTACAAGGAATCAACTGGCTTCCACATATCTTTAATTTAATCTTGAAACCTGACATATCATATAGAATTTCATTTGCTTCTAAGTAATGTGCAATGTGAGTTTGGCTCATCAAATTATGAAATTCAGGGTTTTTTTTTCTTCCAGGTAATGGAAAATTTTTAAATGACATTTCAGTTCACTATATTGCATTTGCTAGTGTGTCATAGATAAGAATAGAAAAAAAGCAAAAATCTAAAGCATTTACATTTTTTAAAAGCAAGTCTGCTGTTTAATCTCTGTAACCTCTGAGGGTTATTATTATTTTTTTTCAGCTCAAATTAAAAAAGAAATCTTAAGCCCGTGCTGCACACATTAAGTTGGCTATTTTAAGGTGATAAGCATTTCATATATTAGACATTTAGCATAGCTAAAAACCAACACTTTGAAAAAATGGACTCAGGGGTTTGCCTACCAATTAAAATTTATTGCACTAAATTTAATGCCAAGAGTTGAGATGTAATTAGCTCAGAGCACAAAGCTGTGAGAGAAACCTGTCAATACCCACCCCCTCCTTCCTCCTACCTCCACTCCAGTTATATTTTGATCTCTCATTTTTAACTTCTTTGCAACTTCCCACACTTTCCTACTTACCATGCAAGATCCGCATCCATTAAATCCCCCCTCATATCCTTCCAACCTCTCAATCATTCCTTTGACTAACTACTCCACTCTAACCAAGTCTTCTTCATGGACCACCAGCCACCTGGATGGATGATGGTACAATATCTCCTCTGCCCACAGTTGGTGCCATATATGTCTCCATCCACAAAATTAGAGAACTCTTAATGGTCACATGGAGTTCTGACAATTCTTAACATTTCACAAATGTTGGCAACCTAAATTTGGTTTATCTCACTCCCTAAAACTTTGGAAGTACAGAGGTAGGCAAAAGTTTGCTATTCTGAGGACAGACAACAGTCATTGTCTGTCACCATCACGCAGTGTCCTTTCTCAGGGAGTCCAGGGAGGGAAATTCCACTCTCACCAGCGTCGCCCAGCCTTCCTTGTCTCTTGCCCCCATTTCTACCCTTTTCTTCTCTTCTGCACCCAGCTGATCATCTTCAGTTCATCCTCAACACCACTGCCACAGATGTCTTCCTAAAACTCCTCCTTGCAAATGCCAATATTCAGCTCTAGGATTGCATGCTGTATGATTACCTACAAAATATAGTTAAACCTGTTCAAGTAGATTCTCAGAACTCTCTTTTGACGGAGTCACAAGTAATTTTCTAAACTACTGTTAGTCTCCTCCAAGAAATCTCCATGCTTCGAACTGGTCTTTTAGCAAACATTGAAACGATGTTCCATATGTGTCCAAGCCTTCAAAATTGTTCTTCCTTAAATAACCTTTCTCCTTATCTACGCCTGCCTTTCCCTCAAAGCCAAACCAATTTCCACATTGCAATGAAGGTTATGACCACCATTTTTAGTGATGTTTCCCTTGTCAAACTCCCATACACTTATTGTCTGCCTTGTGATTTGGCTTTTAGGGATGCTGTCTCATAATACTGATTTATGTATATGTATTTTCTCTTACAGGCTGTAAATGTGTTGGAGCTAGACACTATTCTTGATAAATTTATGTCAATAGTGGCAGAAAAATTAAGGTAATCCAGGTACATATACAATTGGGGAATTTGGGAATTAGATTCAAAATAACCAATCGACTAACCAATATTTATGGCCTATGTTGTTTATGAAAGATGTTAGGTTGCAGGGATTTTAAACAATTAGCAGGCAATAGTCTTTGCTTTGTTTCCAAGAGATTAACGGTGTAATCTTAATAACATACATGAATATAAAATACTTCAAATAGATGCAACGGGTCATAAGATGCTGCAAAGAATTAATATTGTACCTTGCATTTTACTTCAACCTTGAGTATACAGTGCATGCCAAAGTCTGTGTCAGTGGTAGGTGTCTCCCTGAGATACAAGGAATATGAAACAAATTTAAATAAAGGGGAAAGGAAGTTAGGAATCTTTCTGAAATGTCTCTTCAATGAATGATCCATGCAAGCTGTTAGAGATGCTGCCAGATATCAGAAATAAAATGTTGAGTCTTGCGTCAATGAACCCAGTTGTTTTAATATTAAATTTCATCGTACTTAATATAATGCTTTTAGAATCTATGCTCATCAATATGTATAAGCCTCTTAATTGGCAAGATCCTGAACCTATTTCAGTGCATAAGGTACCTCCTTCCTTACTAGATCCTATAGATCGGGACAATCCTGGTGTCCACAGAGGTAATATAGTGTGGAGGGCAGGGTGGATTTAGCCCAGAAACAAGTGCTATGCTTTCAGGAAACTCCTGTCCAAATGGAATCATTGAAAATTGTGTGATCTGTTGTTTTTCTGTCAGGGATGATAGAGGGCAGAGGCACTGAAGGAGGATGGTGCCTGGCTTTCTCCATAGCAAGGAGAACTTGAGAACTCGGGGAGTTCAGAGTTTTCAGTCTCTTCCTACTTTCCCCATATCATGATTTAGGTTTCCACGTTTGACCCACCAAGGCCCCTAATACCTTTACCTTAGAGGCCTGGTGACCTTGTACAAGAATTGGTACTGAAGCTCTGTAACAGCGTTGGTCGGGCCCTGAGCCTGGGCCTCCAACATTACTTCCCTGCAGCTATGCATAAACAATAAGATGCCACAGAAGACTTCTGCTTTTTCTTTTGTTGTTTCCTGTTTCCTTCCGTGTGCAGGGAGGTTTGAAAACGTCATTTTTCTCCTCTCTTTATGCTCTTTCTAGAGCCATGAGATGTGCGGCACCATACTGCTCTGTGGTAATACCATTACCTTATAATAAAAGCTGCCCAGCACATTATCTTTCCGTTGGTTGCCTCCACCCACACTCCACCCCATGCCATCCACACTTTGAGCAATTTGAGTAATTCTTGACACTATCACGTGACATACGAACACTGTCTCCTGCGTCCCGGCGACTAAGTCACACACGTGCCAATGCTCACCGATTATTTGTGCAGCCCAATCCCCAGATTCCAACTTTGTGATTCCCACCCTACCCACTTAGGGTTATTCTTAGTATTCATTATTTTATCACTGAGGGTTCCGGCTAAAAGTATATGTCAACACAAAATTAGTGACGCACAACAGTTAAATGCAGTGATTATATCATAAAAGTATAAAAGGGGGTAAGAGAAACCAATGACATGAAGCATCCCAAGGCTAGCCACGTGAGAAGCTGTGACCCAGTACTGAATGGGCAAACAGAAGGATACTTACTTGGTTTCAGCAAGATCTGAGTGGGCCATCTGATAGGCGCCGTGGGATTTGTTTGGCCTTAAGGCAACTATTAGGAATAAATACTCTGATACCTCTTTTCCAATGCATGCCAACCTCTGCCAGTATATCCTTGTGGCCAAATCCTACAGGAATCCCAGGCAAGGGAGCTGTGTTAATGTGGTCCACAAAACCCAATCTGTTGATTCGCGGAGCAGGTCAGAGAAGGTTGGACATTCACTGCATGGGAAAATGAGGAAAAAATGTACATCAGAACTTTGTACAAAAAAGGAACTCTAATGTCGTTTCTGAAGTAACTCTCAGTCGTCATTTAGCTATATAATAGTAGAATATATTCCTGTCCTTTTAAGCTTGAACTCTAACTCTTTGACCTATTAAGTGGATAAAAGCATCACTTCTGATAAAAAGGAATTCTTAACCCAAGTAAATTCTGCACTTGAAGAGAAATCTCCAGGATCAAGAGTAGCTTTCTAAATAATGGAGAAGGAATGAAAAAATAAAATTGTATTTAAGACTGGATTCCACATTTAAAGTTCATGGCATTTATAAAGCCGAATGATTTATGTTTCTCTGATATAAACAACACGCTCACAAGTACATAAAGCTTTGAAAGTGAATGACTGTAAGGAACTTAAAGTTACGAAAGCCTGGATGCCAGCGAGGTCAGATCTGGACCCTCATTCACCAAAGCAGCACTCGGAGCGCGCGCGAGCAGGCCTGTGATTCAAGCTGAGAAGGGTGACGTGCTAGGGTGAGAAGAGTAAAAACCAGGGACAACCCCCTTATTTAGGACTGGAATAATTTCTGTCTATGTATCTTAGGTGGAGGATGCTTACCCTCAGAGCTGGCCCTTCCGGGTATTACATAATGCAATAACAGCCCTTCAGTTGGTTAGGACAGTATAAGCTGCAGATTAATTGGTACATACCGAGAGAAGTGCAAAGAAAGTCGAAATGGGCCATTCACAATACATCCCAGCTGAGACGCTAGGAAAGGAAGTCATTAACATCACCACTCTATACTAAATTAAAAATTTCAAGACAAAAAGCCAAAAAGAAGACATTTCTTACCTCCATTTCCACAAATTAGCGTGTGCTTTCTGACAATTTTTTAAATATTTGAGTTTCATAGGAGGCTTATTTCCTGGCACCAGCCTACATAGATTTGTGTCGCAGCTCCAACCCTGACTAATGGTACGATTTGAAAAATCTATTGAACAATTCAGCACCTCAGTTTATTCACCTGGAAGTGAAGTAAGAATAGCACCCCTCCTCCCCCCCCCCCCCCAGTGTTATTGTGTGAATCACGTGAGTATGAAAGGGCTGAGTTAGAGGGAGAACCCAGGATAAAATAAGTACGGTACGTGTTAGCAGTGTTTACTATTACATAAAATGCAGTAGATTCGAGAGCAGATACAGGTCTGTGACTATAACTTAAATAGGATAAAAGGATATGAACAAGAGGGCAAATGGACCAATGATACTTGCTAAAGTCTATACTTTTTCTATTGAAAAACAGTAAACATTTATAAATGATATAAAAAAAACTATAAATGAAGTAAACCAGTGTATTATAAACATTAATTTTCAAGAAAAAGGTTATTTTAAAGAAAAATGAAAAAGAAAAGTTCTTCATACCATAACCTATGATACCAGGGAGAAACTGTATTTAAAAGGAGGTATAGGAGCACCTGTATAGGCTCAGTCGGTTTAGCATCCAGCTTTGGCTCAGGTCTTGATCTCATTGTTCATGAATTCGAGCCCCACATTGGGCTCTCTGCCCTCAGCACAGAGCTTCCTTAGGATCCTGTGTCCCCTTCTCTCTCTGCCGCTCTCTCTCTTTCTCTCTCTCTAAAAAAATAAACATGAAAAAATTAGTTTAGTTCTATTTTAAAAAATAAAAGAATAAAAGAAGCTACATAGCCTAAATATCTTAATTTGTAGAAAATAAAGAGAAAAATAAGAAGATTAAATTCTTATCTTAAGAAATTAAAAGAACAATTTTAAAAACAAAGGGAAACTAGGGTAGGAAATTAATAAAGATATAGCTGATGTAAAATGAAATGTAAAACAAAAGCTATTTGAAAACCTAGATTTTAAATTGATACTTTGAAAAGATTACTAACATAGATTAACTCCATGCCAGCATTACCGAAGCACAAAGATATTCGCACTGACAAGATCAGAGATTAAATAGGAATCAGACGAATAAATATAGAAAAAGTATGCTGATTATGGGCAAATACTTAGTGAACTAGATAGGGGTAAATTTGAAAAGTTAGAAAAAACATAATTTCTTTGCAAGATACAAATTTCCAAAATTAAATCAAGAAAATAGGAGGTGACAAGTCACTTACCACTGACAAAATTAGGAAAGTTGTTGTAGAGCTCTGTCACTGAAAAGGGTATCAGGAGCAAATGGATAAACAAATTTTCCTGTGTCTTAAAGAACAGATATTTCCAATATTATTTATAATATTCCAGGCCATGGAAATAAACACACACACACACACACACACACACACACACACACACACACATTTGTTTTATGAATAACATAAGCATATCCAAAGCGTGACAAAAGTAATACCAAAACCCAATCTGATTTAATTAAGAGTAGATATGCACAAGAAACAACATGTGTTGGCGTGGAAGCAGAGAAAGAGGAATCCTCTTGCACTTCTGGTGGGAATGCAAACCAGTGCAGCCACTCTGGAGAGATGGAGATTCCTCAAAAAACGAAAAATAGAACTACTGTACAATCCAGTAATTGCATTATTAGGTGTTTGCCCAAAGGATACAAAAATAGATTTGAAGGGATATGTGCGCTCTGATGTTTATAGCAGCATTATCAACAATAGCCAAACTATGGAGAGAGTTCAAATGTCCACTGACTGAAGAATGGATAAAGAAGGCATGTATGTATATGTATACGTATACGTATATGTATATGTATATGTATATGTATATGTATATGTATATGTATA
>NW_026058166.1:0-58881 GCF_023721935.1 Panthera uncia | reverse complement strand
AGTGAAGTCATATGATTTTTGTCTTTCTCTGACTAATTTCACTTAGCATAATACCCTCCAGTTCCATCCACATAGTTGCAAATGGCAAGATTTCATTCTTTGTCATTGCCAAGTAATACTCCATTGTGTATATATACCACATCTTCTTTATCCATTCATCCATCGATGGACATTTGGGCTCTTTCCATACTTTGGCTATTGTTGATAGTGCTGCTATAAACATGGGGGTGCATGTGCCCCTTTGAAACAGCACACCTGTATGCCATGGATAAATGCCTAGTAGTGCAATTGCTGGGTCATAGAGTAGTTCTATTTTTAGTTTTTTGAGGAACCTCCATACTGTTTTCCAGAGTGACTGCAGCAGCTTGCATTCCAAGAGACTTTTCTTCTTTTTTTAAATGTCTATTTATTTTTGAGAGAGAGACAGAGTGCGAGCTGGGGAGGGGTGGAGAGAGGGAGACACAGAATCTGAAGCAGGCTCCAGGCTCTGAGCTGTCAGCAGAGAGTCTGATGTGGGGCTCAAACTCATGAACTGGCAGATCATGATTTGAACCAAAGTCAGATGTTTAACCTACTGAGCCACCCAGATGCCCTGAGACTTTCCTTATTTCTTGACATAAGCATTTATTGCTGTTAACTTCCCTCTTTGAACTGCCTTTGGTACATCCCATACATTTTGGTATGTTATTTTTCCATTTTCATTAGTCTCAAAGCATGTTTTGACTTCTGTTTTGATTTATTCTTTGAAGCATTAGTTGTCAGTAGCATGGTCTAATCTCCACATATTTGTGAATTTTCCACTTTTACTTGTGTAATTAATTTCTAGTTTTGTACCATTGTGATTGGAAAAGATGCATGATATGATTTCAGCCCTCTTCAATGTATTAAGACTTATTTTGTGGTCTAACATATGATCTATCTTGGAAAATGCTCCATGTATACTTGAGAAGAATGTGTATTCTTTGGTTGGAATGGTCTGTCAACATCTGTTAAGTCCATCTGGTCTAATGTATTGTTTAAAGCCAATGTTTCCTTATTGATTTTCTGTCTGGAGGATCTATCCATTGATGTAAGTGGGTTGTTAAAGTATCCTGCTAGTATTGTGTTGCTGTCTATTTCTCCCTTTCACTCTGTTAATGTGTGCTTTATATACTCAGGCACTCCTACACTGGATGCATAAATATTTGAAAATGTTATAGCTTATTGTTAGGTTGACCACTTTATCATAATGTACACCTTTCTTTGTCTCTTATTACAGCCTTTGTTTTAAAGTCTATTTGTCTTGTTGAACTCCTGAGTTCTTGAGGGGCGAAAGTGAGAACAGATCCAAGAACATTCTTGGTTTCCTGTTTGGTGTGGACTTGGGAGGGTATTCAGAACTGTTGCCAATCTGTTCTGGAACATAGCTACACTATTCCTGAAAATATGAGGAGGACAAAGGAATCTTTAGGAATGGCTTTAAAATTGGTAAGTTGTGGTTTTGTTGCTTGAATTGCACGGGGTCCTCAGAGAAACCAATATGGATGTACTTTTTCCCTCCTAGTGAGGAAGCGGCCACAACCTAACAGGAGGAAAAATCTAGAACGATTAAAGTTTTATGTTTTTGTGTAGGAATGATGATGATGATGATGATGATGATTCCTTCAAAAAAAACCCTGTAAAAAATAAAATAAAGTCTATTTGTCTGATATAAGTGTAGCTACTCCAGCTTTGTTTTGGTTTCTGCTTGCATGGGATATCTTTTTCTATCCCTTTACCTGCAGTCTTTGTGTGTCCTTATATCTGAAGCAAGTCCCTTACAGGCAACATACAGATGGATATTTCTGAAAAGAAATCCATTCAGGTACTCTATGTCTTTTGATTGGAGAATTAGTCCACTTACATTTAAAGTAATGATTGACAGCAATGTGCTTACTGTCATTTTGTTAATTGTTTTCTGGCTATTTTCATAGTTCTTCTCTGTTCCTTTCTTCTCTTGTTTCCTTACTTTTGTGGTTTGATGATTTTCTTTAGTGGTGTGCTTATATTCCTTTCTCTTTATCTTTTGTGTATTACTTAAAAGAACTTATTTGCAAACCTAAAAACCTAGAAGCTTTTCCCACAATATTTTGAAAATATTGTGCTACTTTCTTCTGGCTTGCAAAGTTTCTGCTGAAAGATCTAGTGATAGTCTAATGGAGGTTCCCTTGTATGTAACAAGTCTTTTTTCTCTTACTGCTTTTTTAATTTTTATTTTTAAATATTTATTCATTTTTGGGGAGAGCACTAGTTGGGGAGGGGCAGAGAGAGGGGGACAGAGGATCTAAAGCAGGCTCTGTGCTGACAGGCTGACAGCAGTGAGCCTGATGAAGAGCTCAAACTCACAAACTGTGAGATCATGACCTGAGCTGAGGTCAGACCTTCAACCAACTGAGCCACCCAGGTGCCCCTCTCCTGCTGCTTTTATATTCTCTCCTTGTTTCTAACTTTTATCATTTTAATGGCAAAGTTACTGGGTTCTTCTTATTTGGAGCTCTCTGAACTTCCTGGATTTGGATGTCCATTTCCTTCCCCAGGTTAGGGAGATTTTCAGCCATTATTTCTTCAAATAAGATTTCTGCCCATTTCTCTCTCTCTTCTCCTTCTAGGAGCCCTATGTTGTGAGTGTCAGTCCAATTGATGTTGTCCCATTTTTTCCCTTAACCTATCTTCTTTTTTATTTCTTTCTCTTTTTTTTCATTTTCATTCTTTTTCCTGCTCTGATTGGGTAAGTTCCACTGCCTTATCTTTGAGTTAACAGATTCTTTCTTATGTTGCATCTAGTCTATTGTCGAACCCCTCTAGTGTATTTTTCAGTTCAGAAGTTCTATGATTTCTATTATATTTTCCATCTCTGTTGATGTTCTCCCTGTGTTTATCCATTCTTTCCCCCAGTTTAGTGAGCATATTTATAACCATTACTTTTAACTCCTTATCAGGTAAATTGTTTCTATTTTACTAAGATTTTTTTCCCAGATATTTTATCTTGTTATTTCCTTTGGAATAACTGAATTTTTTTTTCTTTCGTGGATTGAGTTTTTGGTGTTGTATCTGAAAAGTCATTGCCAAACCAAGGTTGCTTCAAATTTTTTCCTGCATTATCTATTAGGAGTTTTACAGTTTTGCATTTTACATTTAGGTTTAATTTTAAGTTAATTTTTGCGAAGGATATTAGGTCTGTATCTTTTTTTTTAATTCACTCAGCCACTCTATTTCTTTTTCTTTTTTTTTGCATGTGAATTTACAATTTTTCCAACACTATTTGTTTAATAAGCGTCTATCCTTTCTCCATTGAATTGCCTTTGCTTCTTTGTCAAAGACAATCTATTGTGTTTGTATGAACTTTTATTGGACTTTTCATTTTGTTTCATTGACTTATTTATCTATTAAGCAATACCACTCTGCCTGGGTCACTGTAACTTTATAGTAAACTTTATAGTAAGTCTTTTTTTTTTCTTCAAATTTAATTCCAAGTTAGTTAACATGTAATGTAATAATAATTCCAGGAATAGAATTTAGTGATTCATCACTTCCAAATAACACCCATTGCTCACCCCAACAAGTATCCTCCTCAATGCCCCTCACCCCTTTAGCCCTTCCCCCAACCCAACACCCCATCAGGAACCCTCAGTTTGTTCTCTGTATTTAAGTGTCTCTTATGGTTTGTCTCCCTCTCTGTTTCTATATTATTAAGGAAGAGACCTTTATGTTCATTTGTTTTGTATCTTAAATTCCACATACGAGTGAAATCATATGATATTTGTCTTTCTCTGACTGACTTATTTTGCTTAGCATAATACACTCTAGTTCCACTTATAGTAAGTCTTGAAGTCAAGTATGGTCACTCCTCTGACTTTGTTTTTCTTCTGTAATACTGTGTTGGTTATTCTAAATATTTTGCCTTTGTGCAGAAACTTCATAATTGAATTTGCAATACTCACAAAATATTTTGCCAAGATTATGATTGGGGTTGCATTGAATTTATACATTACATTGGGAAGAACTGGTATTTAAAAAATATCTCATCCATTCATGCACAGTATTTATCTTGTTATTTAGATCTTCTTTGATTTCTTTCATCAAAATTTTTTAGATTTCTTCATATAAATAATTTACATATTTTGTTAAACTTATTCCTAAGCATTACAATTTTTGATGCCCATTTAAATGGTGTGTGTTTTTAATTTCAAGTTCTAATTATTCACAGATGGCCAACAGGTACATGAAAAGGTGCTCAATATCTGTAATCATCAGGGAAATGCAAATCAAAATGACAATGAAATATCACACCAAATGACTATTATCAAAAAGACTAGAAATAATAAGTGTTGGTGAGGATGTAGAGAAAAGGAAACCCTCATGCATTGTTGGTGGGAATGTAAATGCTATATTTACATATGGAAAATAGTATGGCGATTCCTCAAAAAATTAAAAAATAGAAACATCATATGACCCAGCAATTCCACTTCTGGTTATTTAGCCAAAGAAAACAAAAACACTAACTCAAAAAGATCTATGGGCCGCCCTCCCCCATGTTAGCTGCAGTATTATTTACAATAGCAAACATATGCAAGCAACTTAACATTCCTTGATGATTGAGTGGATAAAGAAAATCACACACACACACACACACACACACACACATTATGCAGCCATAAAAAAGAATGAAACATTGTCATTTGCAACAACATGGATGGATTTTTTTTTCCAATTCAGCATTTTTAATCAGTCAACAGCTTGCTAGTAACAAGGGATGGTTTCCATTGAGGTAGGTCCTGTGCAATGGGAATGTGGTCACCAGTAACTTCTGTCTTATCCAGAGCTGCAGTAGGAAGTGGCTTATTGATTTTTGTTTTAGCCATATTGTAACCCCAGAATCAAAATATTTTTGCCTTTTATGTTATCGTTTCCTTAAGAAATTTTAACCTCCAAGCTTTTGTCCTAGATGAGGATACCTTGCTTTTAATTTTGCTTCTTCAGCTTTCTCTGGACTAGTTACTTTATCTTCCATTTCCTTCTGCTCCTCTGTGGAGGCTCTCTCAGAGACTTCTGTGGACACATGGCTCCCTCTTACCCCACTTTTCCATCTCTGCCAACATGGATGGATCTTGAGGCCTTTATGTCATATGAGATAAGTCAGGCAGATAAAGACAAGTACTCTATGATGTCACTTGTATGTGGAATCTAAAACAAAAGCAAACCAAAAAAACAAAAAACAAAAAACCAAAACACCTAAACCCAAACTACTAGATGCAGAGAATAGATTGGTGGTTGCCAGGGGTCAGTGGTGTGGGGTGGGCAAAATGGGTGAAAATAGTCAAAAGATACAAACTCCCAGTTATAAGGCATAGGGATATAATGTACAGCATGGTGACTATAGTAAATAATACTATATTGTATATTTGAAAGTTGCTAGCAGAGTAGATCTGAAAAGTTCTCATCAAAAGAAAAAAATTCTAACTATGTGTGATAATGGATGTTAATTAACCTTATTGTGGTGACCATTTTGCAACATATACAAATATTGAATTATTATATGACACTGGAAATGAGCATAATGCTATATGTCAATTATATCTCAATTAAAATAAATTCCAATTCTTTTTTTAAATTTAACTTTATTGGCTTTTCGGAAGATGGCGGCATAGGAGGATGCTGGGCTCACCGCGTGTCCTGCTGATCACTTGGATTCCACCTACACCTGCCTAAATAACCCAGAAAACCGCCAGAGGATTAGCAGAATGGAGTCTCCAGAACCAAGCGCAGACGAGAGGCCCACAGAAGAGGGTAGGAAGGGCGGCGAGGTGGTGCGCGCTACACGGACTGGCGGGAGGGAGCTGGGGCGGAGGGGCGGCCTGCCGGCCAAGCAGAGCCCCTGAGTCTGGCTGGCAAAAGTGGAGGGGCCGGACGGAGTCTGTTCTGACAGCAAGCGGGACTTAGCATCTGAGAGGTCATAAGTTAACAGCTCTGCTCAGAAAGCGGGAAGGCTGGAGGACAAAGGGAGGGAGAGTTGCTGAGCCCCGGGATGACAGAGCTCAGTTTGGCGGGGAACAAAGGCGCTCGCCAGCGCCATCTCCCTCGCCCACCCCCCAGCCAAAATCCCAAAGGGAATCAGTTCCTGCCAGGGAACTTGCTTGCTCCTCGCAAACACCCAACGCTGTGCTTCTGCGGAGCCACCCCTCCAGCAGCGGGTCTGACTCACTCCTGCTGCCACAGGGCCCCTCCTGAAGTGGATCACCTAAGAAGAAGCGAGCTAAGCCTGCCCCTCCTGCCCCTGTGCACCTTGCCTACCCACCCCAGCTAATACGCCAGATCCCCAGCACCACAAGCCTGGCAGTGTGCAAGTAGCCCAGACGGGCCACGCCAACCCACAGTGAATCCCGCCCCTAGGAGAGGGGAAGAGAAGGCACACACCAGTCTGACTGTGGCCCCAGCAGTGGGCTGGGGGCAGACATCAGGTCTGACTGCAGCCCCGCCCACCAACTCCAGTTATACACCACAGCACAGGGGGAGTACCCTGCAGGTCCGCACCACTCCAGGGACTATCCAAAATGAACAAACAGAAGAATTCCCCTCAAAAGAATCTCCAGGAAATAACAACAGCTAATGAACTGATCAAAAAGGATTTAAATAATATAACAGAAAGTGAATTTAGAATAATAGTCATAAAATTAATCGCTGGGCTTGAAAACAGTATAGAGGACAGGAGAGAATCTCTTGCTACAGAGATCAAGGGACTAAGGAACAGTCAGGAGGAGCTGAAAAACGCTTTAAACGAGATACAAAATAAAATGGAAACAACGACAGCTCGGATTGAAGAGACAGAGGAGAGAATAGGTGAACTAGAAGATAAAATTATGGAAAAAGAGGAAGCTGAGAAAAAGAGAGATAAAAAAAATCCAGGAGTATGAGGGGAAAATTAGAGAACTAAGTGATACACTAAAAAGAAATAATATACGCATAATTGGTATCCCAGAGGAGGAAGAGAGAGGGAAAGGTGCTGAAGGGGTACTTGAAGAAATAATAGCTGAGAACTTCCCTGAACTGGGGAAGGAAAAAGGCATTGAAATCCAAGAGGCACAGAGAACTCCCTTCAGACGTAACTTGAATCGATCTTCTGCATGACATATCATAGTGAAACTGGCAAAATACAAGGATAAAGAGAAAATTCTGAAAGCAGCAAGGGATAAATGTGCCCTAACATATAAAGGGAGACCTATAAGACTCGTGACTGATCTCTCTTTTGAAACTTGGCAGGCCAGAAAGGCATTGCAGGAGATCTTCAATGTGATGAACAGAAAAAAATATGCAGCCAAGAATCCTTTATCCAGCAAGTCTGTCACTTAGAATAGAAGGAGAGATAAAGGTTTTCCCAAACAAACAAAAACTGAAGGAATTCGTCACCACTAAACCAGCCCTACAAGAGATCCTAACGGGGATCCTGTGAGACAAAGTACCAGAGACATCGCTACAAGCATAAAACATACAGACATCACAATGACTCTAAACCCGTATCTTTCTATAATAACACTGAATGTAAATGGACTAAATGCACCAACCAAAAGACATAGGGTATCAGAATGGATAAAAATACAAGACCCATCTATTTGCTGTCTACAAGAGACTCATTTTAGACCTGAGGACACCTTCAGATTGAGAGTGAGGGGATGAAGAACTATTTATCATGCTACTGGAAGCCAAAAGAAAGCTGGAGTAGCCATACTTATATCAGACAAACTAGACTTTAAATTAAAGGCTATAACAAGAGATGAAGAAGGACATTATATAATAATCACAGGGTCTATCCATCAGGAAGAGCTAACAATTATAAATGTCTATGTTTATGAGAAATGTTGGTCTTTAATTTTTTTTGAAATTTATTGTGAAATTGGTTTCCATACAACACCCAGTGCTCATCCCAAAAGGTGCCCTCCTCAATACCCATCACCCACCCTCCCCTCCCTCCCACCCCATCAGCCCTCTGTTTGTTCATGTAATTTTATATGCTTATAAAGTCTTTGTCTAGTTTTGGTATTAGTGTTATGCTGGCTTTACACAAGGAGTTAGGAAGTGTTCTCTTTGCTTTGATTTTCTGGAATAGATTGTAGATTATCGGTATTACATCTTATGCAAACGATTAATAGAATTCACACACGAAACCATCTGAGTTAGATGTTTTCTGTTGTGAAGATTATTAATTAAGAATTCAACTTCTTTAAAAGATGTAGGTATATTCAGTTATCTATTTCTCCTTGTATGAGTTTTGGTAGATTGTGTCTTTAAGGAATTGATCCATTTCATCTAAGTTGTCAAATATGTGAGCATAAAGTTGTTCATAATATTCCTCTTTTATTCAAAAGCAATTAACATACAGTGCTATATTAGTTTCAGGTGTACAATATAATGATTCAAATATTCAGAAATTTTCATTTCATTCTGAATCCTTTGATGCACAAAAGTTTGACGTTTGATGTAGTCCCATTTGTCAATTTTTGTTTTGGTTGCCTGTACTTTTGTTGTCATATCCAAGAAATCATTGCCAAACCCAGTGTCATGAAGTTTTCCCTATGTTTTCTTCTAGAAATTTTATAGTTTTAGGTCTTTAATCCATTTAAAGTTAACTTTTGTAGATGGTGTAATATTGTGATTTGTATATATATTTATTTGGTTTCCATCCCTTTTCTTGATCTCAGCTACTAAGATCCTTGGAATTTCCCAAGTGGTAAGAGTGATAAAGGTGAAAGATTCACTTTTGTTTTTTTATAAAAAGCCCCTTTGAACCACACCCTGAGCTTCTGTTAATGAGATGACTTTTAGAAACCCCACAGGAATGGGAAGGGTGATGTTTTCCAGGGGAACCAACCATGTAATTAGATAGAAATGTCAGCCCTACCTCCTGACCTCCAAGGAAGGGAAGGGGGCTAGAGATCAATGTAATCAACAATGGCCAAATGACTTAGTCAATCATGCCTATGTAATAAAGCTTCCATAAAAAAGTCTAACTGAAGGGGTTTGGAGAGCTTCCAGTTTGGTGAGCACATGAATTACTAGAAGAGTAGTGTGCCTGGATAGGGCATTGAAGCTCCACAACCCTTTCCACATACTCATCCTATGCTTCTATTCTATCTGGCTGTTTCTGAGTTATATCCTTTATAATAAAATGGTAAATGTAAGCAAGTGTTTTCTTGAGTTCTATGAGCCACTCTAGATTGTGGGAGGGGAGGAGAAACTCCAATTTATAGCCAATTAGTCAGAAGTATAGGTGACAACTTGGGAGCTGTGACTGGCATATGAGTTGTGAGACTGAGCCCTTAGTTTATGGGGTCTGTGCTAACTACAGGAAGGTTAGTGTGAGAACTGAGTTAAGTTGTAGGACACCAATCAATCAGCATCTACCAAGAACTAGAGAATTGGCTGGTGTAGACAAATCTATGCATTGGGTGGCCAGAAGTGTGTGGGAGACAGAGTGGTTGAGAAAAAAAAAAAGGAGTGTTTTAATGGTGTAAGATAAAATTCCAGTCTGTTGCATGTGGATATCCAGTTTTCCAACACCATTTGTTGAAGATATTATCCTTTCCCCATCAAGTCATCTTGTTGAAGATCTTGTCGACCATATTTGTAAAGGTATTTTTCTGGGGTTTCTATTCTATTTTAGTGGTCTATTTGTCTGCCTTCATGCAAATACCACACGGTTTTGATTACAATATCTTTGTACTATATTTGGAAATCAGAAAGTATGACTCCTCCAACTTCATTCCTCTTTTTCAAAATAGTTTTGGCTATTCAGGGTCCCTCAAGATTCCATATGAATTTTAAGACAAAAATGTCATAGGAATTTTGATGGAGGTTGCATTAAATCTGTAGATCATTTTGTATGGTGTGGACATCTTAACAATATTAAGTCTTCCAATCCATGAACATAGGATGCCTTTCTATCTATGTCCATTCCATTTTGTGTCTAAGATATTTTTAATGTTTATTTATTTATTTTGAGAGAGAGGGAGAATAAGCGAGCAAGTATGAGTGGGGGAGGGGCAGAGAGAGAGAAGGAGAGAGAGAATCCCAAGTCGACTCTGCACTTTTAGTGAGGAGCCAGATGCAGGACTCAAACTCATGAACCGTGAGATCATGACCTAAGCCGAAACCAAGACTTGGACACCTAACTGACTGAGCCATGCAGGTGCCCCTGTGTTAATTCTTTATTAAATGTTTAGTGGAATTCTTCAGTGAACTTATCCAGTGAAGGGCTTTTTCTTTGTTGTGAAGTTTTTGGTTACTGATTTAACTCTTGACTATATACTTTTCAAATTTCCTATTTTTTCATGACTCATTCTTTGTCAGTTGTGTGATTTTAGGAATTTACCCATTTCTTCTAGGTTATCCAATTTGTTGGCATAGATTTTTCATAGTATTCTCTTATAATCCATTTAATTTCTGTGACATCAGTTGTAATGTCTCTTCTTTCATTTCTGATTTAAGTTTTTTAGTATTTTTTTCCTTAGTTAATCTAGTTAAGGGTTTGTCAATTTTGCTGATAAAAAGAATAACTCTTAGTTTCATTGATTTTTTTACTATTGCTTTTCTATTCTCTATTTTGTTTATCTCCATTCTGATTTTTCCTACTGCTACCTTTGAGCTTACTTTGTCCTTTTATAGTTTCTTTGGGTGTAAAGTTAGGTTATTTATCTGAGATCTTTCTTCTTTTTTAATATAGACATTTTAGCTATCCATTTCCTTGTTTGTATTGCTTTTGCTGCATCCCCTAAGTTTTGGTATATTGTATTTTCATTTTCATTTGTCTCAAGATATTTTCTTTTTCTTTTTTGAAAAGATGTTCATTTATTTATTTTGAGAGAGGAGAGAGAGAAAGAGAGAAAGGGATTAGGGGAGCGTTGGGGGAGAGGGAGAGAGAATTCCCAAGCAGGCTCCATGCTCAGCATGGAGATTGATACAGGGCTTGCTCTCAGGACAGTAAGATCATGGCCTGAGCCGAAATCAAGAGTTGGACATTTAACTAACTGAGTCACCCAGGCACCCCATCATTTGTGTCAAGATATTTTCTAATTTCCCTTGTGACTTTGACTCACTAGTTGTTGAAGACTGTGCTATTTAACTTCCACATATTTGTGGATTTTCCAGTTTTTCCTGTGCTATTTGTTTCTAGTTCCATTCCATTGTGATTGGAAAAGATACCTGGTATAATTTCAATCTTCTTGAACTTGTTAAGACTAGTTTTGAGGCCTAACTTTATATTAGTATACCTATCCCTGCTCTCTTTTAGTTATCATTCCTCATATATTTTGATGCTCTCTTTTTGGGTACATTTACATTAAGAATTGTTAGGTCTTTTGGAGAATTGATCCCTTTATCATTATGACCCCTTTTATCGCTGAAAATTTTCCTTGATTTCTAATCTGCTTTGTGTGAAATTAATGTGGCTATTCCAACTTTCTTAGTGTTAGCATGGTATGTTTTTCTACATTCATTTAAATTTTTTTATTATGGTAAAATATACATAACATAAAATTTACCATTTTAACCATTTTAAATGTACAATTCAGTGGTATTGAATACATTCACAATGTACAACTATCACCACTGTTTCCAGAAGTATTTCATCATGGAAACATTGATCACAGAAACTATACCCATTAAACAATAACACCTCATTATTCCCTCCCATCAACCTGTAATAATCTTTATCATACTTTCTGTCTTTGTGAATTTGCCTATTCTAGGTATCTCAATGTTATGGATTCAATTTTTATGTTCCCTCAAAATTTACGTTAAACCTTACCTCCCAGTGTGATGGTATTAGGAGGTGGAGACTTTGAGAGGAGCCCACATGAATGAGATTAATGCCCTTCATAAGAATCATGAGAGAGCTTTCTTCTGCTCTGCTCTCTCCCACATGAAGATACAATGCGAAGTCAGCAGTCTGAAACCTGGAAGATGGCTCTTACCAGAAACTGACCTTGCTGGCACCCTGATCTCAGACTTTCCAGCCTTCAAAATTATGAAAAATGCATTTCTGTTGTTTACAAGCCACCTAGATTATGGTATTTTGTTATAGCAGTCATACCTAACTAAAACACTTATGTAAGCAAAATCATACAATATTTGTCTTCTGTCTGACTTATGTCACTTTGGGAGATTTCCATGTTGTGCCATGTATCAGAATTCCATTCCTTTTTAAGGATGAATAATATTTAATTATATGTATATATCACATTCTAAAAAATCCATTCATCTGTTGATAGATGTTTGGGTTGTTTCTATCTTTTGTCTATTATGAATACTGCTATGAATATTTGTATACAAATATCTGTTTAAATCTTGCTTTCAATTCTTTTAGGTATATACCTAGAAGTGGAATTGCTGGATCAAATGATAATTGTGCTCAATTTTTTGAGGAACGCCATACTGTTTTCCACAGTGGCAGCACCACTGAACATGCCTACCAGCCATGTACAAGGGTTCTAATGTCTCCACACGTTTTCCTGTTTTTTTTTTAATAATAGCCATACTAATATGTGTGAAATCGTATCTTATTGTGGTTTTGATTTACATTCCTTTAGTGACCAGTGATTTGAGCATCTTTTTATGTTCTGGTAGGCTATTTGTATATCATCTTTGGAGAAATATCTATTCAAATCCTTTGCCCACTTTTAAATTGGATGGTTTGTTGTTGAGTTTTAAAAGTTTTCCATATATTCTGGATATTATTCTCTTATCAGATATGTGATTTGCAGATATTTTCTCCCAGTCTGAGTGTTGTCTTTCAAGTCTTCTGATGGCATCATTTGATGCACAATTTTTTAAATTTATCTATTTTGAGAGAGACAGAGACGTGCAAATGGGGGAGTGGCAGAGAAAGAGAGACAGAGAATCCCAAGCAGGCTCTGTGCTAATAGCAGGGCTTGGACCAATGAGACTGTGAGATCATGACCTGAGCCCAAACCAAGAATTGTATGCTTAACTGACTGAGCCACTCAGGGACCCCGATGCACAAGTTTTATATTTTGATCTAGTCTATTCATTTTTGGTGTTGTTGCTTATGGCTTTGGTGCCATACCAAGAAATCTTTTGTCAAATTCAATTTCCTGAAACTTTTCTCCTGTTTTCTTCTAAGAGTTTATGGTAACGGTTCAGCTTCATTGTTTTGTGTGTGCATTAACTGTGGATTAACAATATTTCAGCACCATTTGTTGATCCATCCCTTTTCTTTTAATCCATCTGTATCTTTATATTTGAAGTGATTTTCTTATAGACAACATATAGCTGAGTCTTTTTTTTTTTTTACCTACTCTGATACTCTCTTTTAATTGTTATATTTAGATCATTCACATTTAAAGTGATTATCGTTACAATTGGATTCATATCCACCATACTTATAACTGCTTTCTATTCATTGCCTTTGTTCTTTGTTTTTCATTTTGTTTTGTTTTGTGTGTGTGTGTGCATGTGTGTGTTTTGTATTCACATTTTCTGTCTTCTCTGGTTTAATCAAGCATTTTATAAATTCCATTCTCTTTCCTTCCTTAGCATATCAATTATACTTTAAAAACATTTTTCAATGGCTATTCTAGAGTTCACCATACACATTTACTATTAGTCTAAGTCCACTTTCAGTTAGCACTGTACTTCTTCATGGGTAGTGCAGGTACCTTATAACAGAGTCTTTCCAACTCCTCCCTCCCATTCCTTACAACATTCTGTCATTCATTTCACTTATACATAAACTCTAATCATCCAATATATTATTGATATATATTATTATATTATTAAATATATGTTATATATTTCATCTATTCAACAAATATATTGTTGATTATATTATTATATAATTATTGTATAATGCATATTATTATTTTGTACAAACTTATCTCTGAGCTAAATTAACAATAAGAAAAATAAAAAAATTTCTTTTACTCTCATTTATTAATTCTCTAATGCCTTTCTTTTCTTTATATAGATCCAGGTTTCTGGACTATATTAATTTCCTTGTCTCCAAAGATCTTTTTAAAAACATTTCTTGCAAAGCATGTTTCCTGGCAACAAAATTCCTCTTTTTCTTTTCTTTTCTTTCTTTCTTTTTTCTTTTTTTGGTGTGGTCTTTATTTCTACTTTACTTTTGAAGGGTAATGTCACTTGATACAAAATCCTAAATTGTTTTCTTTCTATTTAAATATTTCACTCCATTTTTTCCTCATTTACATGGTTTCTGAGGAGAAGTTTGATGTAATTCTTATCTTTGCTCCTTTATAGGTAAGGTTTGTTTTCCCTCTTTGTTTCTTGTAATTTTCCTTGTTCTGTCTAGTGATATAGTACAGCCTCTCTAAGAAAAGATTATTCCAATAACATTTGATAAGCTGTTCTAAAGAAGAAAGGAGTAAAGAAAACTTACTAATTTATTTGCCTGAGCTAATGCATTTTGGCATCTAAAACCTGATTCAGATGGCCCTCACACACACATGCGCACTCACAAAGCCCTCTATTTTTAAATCTTACATATGGATTTAGCTGAAAATATCCGGTGTAAGTGTGCCTGACTGGCTCAGTTGGAAGAGCATGTGACTCTTGATCTCAGGGCAGTGAGTGTGAGCCCCCCATTGGGTGTAGAGATTACTAAAAAATAATAATAATAATAAACTTTAAAAATCCCAATATATACTTAAATAAAGTGTATCACAATAAACATACAATATGGCTAAGCAAGGCTGAATTTAAGAAAAGAAAGAATCCTTTGACTTAGAAACTCCATTCATTACTAATAAAGAATAGAAGTCTTATGATCTCTTGATCAATTCTATGAAGTCATTTGAAATAAATTCAATTTGCATTACTGTAAAGACTTTCAAACCTTAGTATAGCAGAATGATTTAGTATTTTAATAGGTAGTACTAGGGTGTGTTTAATGATGGAATGGTCTCTCTGTTTTTGACAACACTTTGATTAGAAGGCAAAGCCCTGAAAGAGCGCTTTGTTCTGGAATGACCAACAAGGAAAGAGTGACAATGCTTGGCATGAAAAGGAAACAGAACTTCAGGGAAGGGGAAAAAAGATGGGAGGGAAGCAGAAGAGGGTTGTGTGGTTGAGCAAACTTGGTAGAAGCCTAAGACTCTTGGAGAAATTTGCAAGCGAGCGATTCCCAACTGGTGAGTTGACCAAAGGACTTTATGAACATGTATGTCTAATGTCCAATTTATAGTTGGTACTGCAGCAGAAGAGTTTCACCTCTCACTCCAACCCTATACAAAGCTCTTCTTTGTGTGAGTCGCTTTGAAGAAACCCAAAAAAAAGAGAGGTTGAGTTGCTCATCTGGCTGATAAATCACAGAGCAGAATATGGTGAGAGTTGTAGGATATATGGGATTGTGAGAGTTCAGCCAGAGCAGAGAATCAGGCTGGCCCTCTGGAGCCCACAGAAATCTTGGAAAGGGTGTTAGGTTTCTTTTCAGGTGTGCAGTGGGGATTCAAGTCAACTTTTTGGTAAATATCCAAAGACAGAATGACTTCAACTGAAATCTGCATTATGTTAAGAATATACATGATCTATTTGTGATTCTTACCATGTTAAGATACACAAACACATGCAAATTTAGTGTACAGATTTCAAAAGCACTAAAGATTAGAGTTTTACCATGAGAATCTACAAGAGGGAAATAGGGGTAAGTGTTTTTTATAATCTTTAATAGGGAGAACCTTCTACGGATGACACCAGATTAAAGAAGCTAAGTAGGAAAACACTGATAAATCTCAGAACATAAAAATTCAGTTCCTTTGCACAGAAAAAGAAAAGTACAATAAACCTACAAAAGATAAAATTGGACAAAATATTTCTGATATATATGAGCAATGGTTAAATGTTCACAGTAAAAAAAAGAACTGTTATAAGTCTGAAAGAAGAGAATAAATGACCCAATAGAAAAAATAGGTAAGCATCTTACAGGAAAAGAAATACAAAAAGCAAACATAAACATGAAACGATGCATACCCTCATTCTTAGGTAAGAGATGAAAAATAGAAATAATAAGAGTTGACTATAGGATTTTAAAAATTCATTATACCCAGTGTTGGTGAGAATGCAGGGAAACACTCACTCTCGTGTATTATTCACTGGAAAATATTATCAGAATAATCTTTTTGGAGACAATTTTGCACTATCTCTTGGCAATTTATGGTACCCATAAGAGCACATAGAAGTGTATGATGGTTTGAGTGTATGCAGGCAGGACAGGGTGCTATTATGCACTCAGGCTCTGGAACCAAACTGCCAGGGTTCAGATAACAATCTGACCTCAGATTGTACCGCCTCTGAAAATTAATGTTCATGGTGTCTGTGTGTATGTGTGTGCATGTGTGTGTGTGTGTGTGTGTATGTGTGTGTATTTGACCCAACAGTTATCCACTGGGCTCTTGGTTGAATAAGTAGGTACAGCTCCTACTTAATCTGGAGTAAAGTCCTTGAAAGTGTCCACATGTGAAGTGCCTATGTCTCATCAGACTTTCATGCTTCTGAAAGTCCACTTTTCTTATAATTTTTAATTTATTAATTTTTTGAATCAGTAATATATTATATGGCTCAAAACTAAAAAGGTATAAATGAGTATACAATGAAAAGTTTTTTCCCCATCCATGTCTCTGGACACCTAGATCCTTCCCATGAGGTAGCCACACGAACAGTTTCTTATTTATCCCTCTAAATATATTTTGTGCATATAGAAATATATATATAATTTTATCTCTATTTTTTAAGAAAAAAATGTCAACATACTGGATATACTGTTCTGCACTTTCATCCAGACTCTTTTATGCACACATAGCATACATTCACCACTCCCTGCTTCCTAACAGAGCTCTAGCTTTGTGCAGTTTTCCCCCAAACCTCCACCTACAGAACTCTCATGTGCCTTAGGGCAAGTGGATTCCAACCCCAATCTTGGGATATGGTTGGTCAAGGAGTGACCCATTCTCCTTGCTCTAGATCAGTTCACAAATTGGCATAAGATCCAATTCAGGCTAGTGAGCAAGCTGAAAAATTTGTTCGGCAATCCAGAAAATATCTTTTTCTTTTGAGAGTGCTATGGAAGGGACTCTTTCTCACTTCCTCTGGATACTGCTGTCTAGGAAGTGAAGATGAGGCAGACACTTTAGGCATGGCACTGGAGGAACAGGAGTGCCTGGATTTTTTTTTAATATGAAATTTATTGTCAAACTGGTTTCCATACAACACCCAGTGCTCATCCCAACAGGTGCCCTCCTCAATACCCATCACCCACTCTCCCCTCCCTCCCACCCCCCATCAACTCTCAGTTTATTCTCAGTTTTTAAGAGTCTCTTATGCTTTGGCTTCCTCCCTCTCTAACCTCTTTTTTTTTTCTTCCCCTCCCCCATGAACTTCTGTTAAGTTTCTCAGGATCCACATAGGAGTGAAAACATATGGTATCTGTCTCTCTCTGTATGACTCACTTCACTTAGCGTAACACTCTCCAGTACCATCCACGTGGCTACAAATGGCCATATTTCATTCTTTCTCATTGCCACGTAGTATTCCATTGTGTATATAAACCACAATTTCTTTACCCATTTGTCAATTGATGGACATTTAGGCTCTTTCCATAATTTGGCTATTGTTGAAAGTGCTGCTATAAACATTGGGGTACAAGTGCCCCTATGCATCAGCACTCCTGTATCCCTTGGGTAAATTCCTAGCAGTGCTATTGCTGGGTCATAGGGTATATCTATTTTTATTTTGAGGAACCTCCACACTGTTTTCCAGAATGGCTGCACCAGTTTGCATTCCCAACAGTGCAGAGGGTTCCCGTTTCTCCACATCCTCACCAGCATCTATAGTCTCCTGATTTGTTCATTTTAGCCACTCTGACTGGCATGAGGTGGTATCTGAGTGTGGTTTTGATTTGTATTTCCCTGATGAGGAGTGATGTTGAGCATCTTTTCATGTGTCTGTTGGCCATCTGGATGTCTTCCTTAGAGAAGTGTCTATTCATGTTTTCTGCCCATTTCTTCACTGGATTATTTGTTTTTCAGGTGTGGACTTTGATGAGCTCTTTATAGGTTTTGGATACTAGCGCTTTGTCTGATATGTCATTTGCAAATATCTTTTCCCATTCCATTGGTTGCCTTTTAGTTTTGTTGATTGTTTCCTTTGCAGTGCAGAAGCTTTTTTTCTTCATGAGGTCCCAATAGTTCATTTTTGCTTTTAATTCCCTTGCCTTTGGAGATGTGTCAAGTAAGAAATTGCTGCGGCTGAGGTCAGAGAGGTTTTTTTCCTGCTTTCTCCTCTAGGGTTTTGATGGTTTCCTGTCTCACATTCAGGTCCTTTATCCATTTTGAGTTTGTTTTTGTGAATGGTGTGAGAAAGTGGTCTAGTTTCATCCTTCTGCATGTTGCTGTCCAGTTCTCCCAGCATCATTTGTTAAAGAGACTGTCAGACTGTCTTTTTTCCATTGGGTATTCTTTCCTGCTTTGTCAAAGATTAGTTGGCCATACTTTTGTGGGTCCACTTCTGGAGTCTCTATTCTATTCCATTGGTCTATGTGTCTGTTTTTGTGCCAATACCATGCTGTCTTGATGATGACAGCTTTGTAGTAGAGGCTAAAGTCTGGGATTGTGATGCCTCCCGCTTTGGTCTTCTTCTTCAAAATTACTTTGGCTATTCGGGGCCTTTTATGGTTCCATACAAATTTTAGGATTGCTTGTTCTAGCTTCGAGAAGAATGCTGGTGCAATTTTGATTGGGATTGCATTGAATGTGTAGATAGCTTTGGGTAGTATTGACATTTTAACAATATTTATTCTTCCAATCCATGAGCATGGAATGTTTTTCCATTTCTTTATATCTTCTTCAATTTCCTTCATAAGCTTTCTATAGTTTTCAGCATACAAATCTTTTACATCTTTGGTTAGGTTTATTCCTAGGTATTTTATGCTTCTTGGAGCAATTGTGAATGGGATCAGTTTCTTTATTTGTCTTTCTGTTGCTTCATTGTTAGTGTATAAGAATGCAACTGATTTCTGTACATTGATTTTGTATCCTGCAACTTTGCTGAATTCATGTATCAGTTCTAGCAGACTTTTGGTGGAGTCTATCGGATTTTCCATGTATAATGTCATCTGCAAAAAGTGAAAGCTTAACTTCATCTTTGCCAATTTTCATGCCTTTGATTTCCTTTTGTTGTCTGATTGCTGATGCTAGAACTTCCAACAGTATGTTAAACAATAGCGGTGAGAGTGGACATCCCTGTCGTGTTCCTGATCTCAGGGAGAAAGCTCTCAGTTTTTCCCGATTGAGGATGATATTAGCTGTGGGCTTTTCATAAATGGCTTTTATGGTGTTGAAGTATGTTCCTTCTATCCCGACTTTCTTGAGGGTTTTTATTAAGAAAGGATGCTGAATTTTGTCAAATGCCTTTTCTGCATCGATTGACAGGATCATATGGTTCTTATCTTTTCTTTTATTAATGTGATGTATCACATTGATTGATTTGTGAGTGTTGAACCAGCTCTGCAGCCCAGGAATGAATCCCACTTGATCATGGTGTATAATTCTTTTTGTATGCTGTTGAATTCGATTTGCTAGTATCTTGTTGAGAATTTTTGCATCCATATTCATCAGGGATATTGGCCTGTAGTTCTCTTTTTTTACTGGGTGTCTGTCTGGTTTAAGAATCAAAGTAATGCTGGCTTCATAGAATTTGTCTGGAAGTTTTCCTTCCCTTTCTATTTTTTGGAATAGCTTGAGAAGGATAGGTATTATCTCTGCTTTAAATGTCTGGTTGAATTCCCCTGGGAAGTCATCTGGTCTTGGACTTTTATTTGTTGGGAGAGTTTTGATAACTGATTCAATTCCTTCACCGGTTATGGGTCTGTTCAAGTTTTGTATTTCTTCCTGTTTGAGTTTTGGAAGTGCGTGGGTGCTTAGGAATTTGTCCATTTCTTCCAGGTTGCCCAGTTTGTTGGCATATAATTTTTCATAGTATTCCCTGATAATTGCATGTATTTCTGGGGGATTTGGTGTAATAGTTCCATTTTCATTCATGATTTTATCTATTTGGGTCATCTCCCTTTTCTTTTTGAGAAGCCTGGCTAGAGGTTTATGAATTTTTTTTCAAAAAACCAACTCTTTGTTTCATTGATCTGCTCTGCAGATGTTTTAGATTCTATATTGTTTATTTCAGCTCTGATCTTTATTATTTCTCTTCTTCTGCTGGGTTTGGGGTGTCTTTGCTGTTCTGCTTCTATTTCCTTTAGGTGTGCTGTTAGATTTTGTATTTGGGATTTTTCTTGTTTCTTGAGATAGGCCTGGATTGCAATGTATTTTCCTCTCAGGACTGCCTTCGCTGCATCCCAAAGCGTTTGGATCATTGTATTTTCATTTTTGTTTGTTTCCATATATTTTTTAAATGTCTTCTCTAATTGCCTGGTTGACCCATTCATTCTTTAGTAGGGTGTTCTTTAACCTCCATGGTTTTGGAGGCTTTCCAGACTTTTTCCTGTGGTTGATTTCAAGCTTCATAGCATTGTGGTCTGAAAGTATGCATGGTATGATCTCAATTCTTGTATACTTATGAAGGGCTGTTTTGTGACCCAGTATGTGATCTATCTTGGAGAATGTTCCATGTGCACTCAAGAAGAAAGTATATTCTGTTGCTCTGGGATGCAGAGTTCTAAATATATCTGTCAAGTCCATCTGATCCAATGTATCATTCAGGGCCTTTGTTTCTTTATTGATCCTGTGTCTAGATGATCTATCCCATTACTGTAAATGGAGTATTAAAGTCCCCTGCAATTACCACATTCTTATCAATAAGGTTGCTTATGTTTGTGATTAATTGTTTTATATATTTGGGGGCTCCCGTATTTAGTACATAGACATTTATAATCGTTAGCTCTTCCTGATGGATGGACCCTGTAATTATTATATAATGGCCTTCTTCATCTCTTGTTATAGCCTTTAATTTAAAGTCTAGTTTGTATGGTATAAGTATGGCTACTCCAGCTTTCTTTTGACTTCCAGTAGCATGATAGATAATTCTCCATTCCCTTACTTTCAATCTGAAGGTGTCATCAGGTCTAAAATGAGTCTCTTGTAGACAGCAAATAGATGGGTCTTGTTTTTTTTTTTTTTTTTTTATCCATTCTGATACCCCATGTCTTATGGTTGGAGCATTTAGTCCATTTACATTCAGTGTTATTATAGAAAGATACGGGTTTAGAGTCATTGTGATGTCTGTAGGTTTCATGTTTGTAGTGATGTCTCTGGTACTTTGTCTCACAGGATACCCCTTAGGATCTCTTGTAGGGCTGGTTTAGTGGTGATGAATTCCTTCAGTTTTTGTTTGGGAAGACCTTTATCTCTCCTTCTATTCTAAATGACAGACTTGCTGGATAAAGGATTCTTGGCTGCATATCTTTTCTGTTCATCACATTGAAGATCTCCTGCCATTCCTTTCTGGCCTGCCAAGTTTCAGTAGATAGATCTGTCACTAGTCTTATCAGTATCCCTTTATATGTTAGAGCATGTTTATCCCTAACTGCTCTCAAAATTTTCTCTTTATCCTTGTATTTTGCCAGTTTCACTATGATATATCATGCAGAAGATCGATTCAAGTTACGTCTGAAGGGAGTTCTCTGTGCCTCTTGGATTTCAATGCCTTTTTCCTTCCCCAGATCAGGGAAGTTCTCAGCTATGATTTGTTCAAGTATACCTTCAGCCCCTTTCTCTCTCTCTTCCTCCTCTGGAATCCCTATTATATGGATATTATTGCGTTTCATCGCATCACTTAGTTCTCTAATTCTCCCCTCATACTCCTGGATTTTTTTATCTCTCTTTTTCTCAGCTTCCCCTTTTTCTATAATTTTATCTTCTAATTCACCTATTCTCTCCTCTGCCTCTTCAATCCGAGCTGTGGTCACCTCCATTTTATTTTGCAGGTCATTTATAACATTTTTTAGCTCCTCCTGACTGTTTCTTCGTCCCTTGATCTCTGTAGTAATAGATTCTCTGCTGTCCTCTATCCTTTTTTCAAGCCCAGCGATTAATTTTATGACTATGACTTTAAATTCATGTTCAGTTATATTGTTTAAATCATTTTTGATCAATTTGTTAGCTGTCACTACTGCCTGGAGTTTCTTTTGAGGAGAATTCTTCCGTTTGGTCATTTTGGATAGTCCCTGGAGTGGTGTGGAATTGCAGGGCTCTTTCCCTGTGTTGTCTGGAGTAACTTGTATTGGTGGGTGGGGCTGAAGTCAGACCTGATGTCTGCCCCCAGCCCACCGCTGGGGCCACAGTCAGACTGGTGTATACCTTATCTTCCCCTCTCCCAGGGCCAGGACTCACTGTGGAGTGGTGTGGCCCCTGTCGGGCTACTTGCACACTACCAGGCTTGTGGTGCTGCTCCTATGGGATCTGGCATATTAGCTGGGGTGTATCCGCAAGGTGCACAGGGGTGGGAGGGGCAGTCTCCGCTCACTTTGCCCTTGGTGGTCCGCTTTGTGAGGGGCCCTGCAGCACCAGGAGAGAGGCAGGCAGACCCGACGGAGGGATGGATCCACAGAAGCACAGTGTTGGGTGTTTGCACAGTGCAAGCAAGTTCAGTGACAGAAACTGGCTCCCTTTGAGATTTTGGCTGGGGGATGGGCAAGGGAGATGGTGCTGGCCAGCGCCTCTGTTCCCCACCGAGCTGAGCTCTGTCTTCTGGGGCTCAACACCTCTCCCTCCCAGTGTCCTCTTGCCTTCCCGCTTTCCAGGCAGAGCTGTTGACTTATAACATTCTAGATATTAAGTCCCACTGGCTGTCAGAACTCACGCAGTCCGGCCCTCCGTTTTTCCAAGCCAGACTTGGGGGCTCTGCCTTACGAGGGGGTGGGGGGGGGCTACCACTCCACCGCCCCAGCTCCCTCTTGCCAGTCCGTGTAGCGCACGTTGCCTCTCCACCCTTCCTACCCTCTTCTGTGGGCCTCTTGTCTACGCTTGGCTCCAGAGTGTCCATTCTGCTAGTCTTCTGGCGGTTTTTCCGGGTTATTTAGGCAGATGTGGGTGGAATCTAAGTGATTAACAGGATGTGGTGAGCCCAGCGTCCTCCTACGCCACCATCTCCCCAGCCTCCTTTATTGAAAGTTCACACACTAATCTCAGAAGCATGGCTTTGCTGACACCAGCACCTGGATGTTGTCAAGTGGACTTTGACATTCAGGCTCCAGAGAAGCTGTGAATCTGAGATGGCAGTTTCAGTCCCCTTTGTCAACCTCCTTGACTAGAATTGCCTGGAAGCAGCGCATGCGACGTAGCCACCCGCAGGCGAGTCCGGAACGCAGTTCTGGAGTGCCTGGATTAAGCTAATCCTGAAGCTGGATCTACTGCTGTCCATCCAGGCATAGAATGGAAGGGTGATGTCACTTTTAGCAGTCCTGGGTGGGGTCAAGGGGCAGTGATGTGGGAGCTATAATATTATATGCAAAGCCATTTCAAATCCAAGTCTTGTGTGGCTGGCGGGCTTTTGGTCTATAATAGTAAAATCCTCTCTGATGTACAGTGTGTTACAGTTTAAAGAGACATTCAGGTCTCATTTGAGAGTAACCATGCAAGGCAACACCTGTTTCATTGCACAAATGAAGAAAAGAAAACATAGCAGGGCCATGTGCTTGTTCAAGGCCACATGCTCTAGAAGAAGAAGATCTGGAATCTCACCCAACTTTATTTCCATATCAAGGTTACTTTCCCTGATTCTCCTCTGAACTCCACGCCGATTTGGCTCAAGGTATGTGTGCTCACAAACACATACTAGGTCCCACACTACCCTCTGGAGCAGCAGGACTAGGAAGCTCTGGAAGGTCGTGAAGTAGGAAGTAGGCAGGAAGAGCCCTGATGGGATATAATTGTGGTCACTGAAACTGCTGCCACCATGACAATATGACCTCTGATCTCCGACCCTGCCCAGTTCCTTGCATCATGGCAATCAAGATTCAATATCCCAGAACTCAACGTGCCAGTCTCCAGGCTACACTGGGGCAGGAGAGAAGGATCTGGTGCCCCTTATCTGTTGGAAGATTCCCATGGACATTGGGGTGCTATGTTGTAGAGACCCCAATGACAAGTGTTCCCATAGACTCTAAGGCTCCTGCCATCTCCAAAACTCTGTTGATAAATACAATGATTATACTTTAGTGACCTCTTACTGACAAATTTTCTTTTTTCTTCTTTCTTATAATGCTTCAATTAATCTAACAAGAATCCAATGCCATGGGTAAGAATACAGTTTACTATGGGGTCAGAGAGCCGACCTCAATCAAAAGTGGGGGAAAAAAAACATGTGTGAGCAATAATGTCCTTGGTCTCAAATTTAGTCACAGGGCTTCAGCTGGGTTTATGAATGTGTCATTTGGGCATGTGTGAGGGGTTGCATACACACTTTTATTCCTGCATGAGCCCAGACATGCCACAATGGTGTGGTTGCATTTTGTTTTCAATCCTAGGTTCATTTTTAGATCTTAAAACACAAACTGGAATTAAGGAAGTGTGAATTTACTTGAGCCAAACTGAAAAAAGTTTTTCTCAGCCTCTGCAAAATGAAGCTGCAGAATTCACAACAGTTTTAATTATAACACACCAAATAAATACAATAACCTGCTCTTTGCTCTGAGGTTGAAATCTCTATTTTTATCCAGAAGCAAATAAGAGACCAGAAGGGAGTTACTACATTATGAGTGGATGATTAAATCTAAGCATCAACAAATTCCTTGACATTATTTGTACTGTCTGCTAAAGAAAATAATTTATCAGAAGACATTACTGTAAACAAACTAAGCAAAAATCCTAAGATGTTTTAGAAAATAGCTTTTCTTCATACAGGCAAAGAAAAATTGAGCATATTAAAAACATTGCTCTGCAAATTTGTGGTCTATGTATACAATGATGTATTTATTCAGCCTTAAAAAGCAAAGAAATCCTGACACCTGCTACCACGTGGGTGAACCTTATGGTTCATGGAGGACATTGTGTTATGTGAAATAAGCCAGTCATAAAAAATCAAATACTGTATGATTCCACTTATATGAGTTTCCTAGAGTAGTCAAATTCAGAGACACGGAAAGTATAATGGGGGTCCAAGTAATGGGAGAAGGGAGGAATGAGGAGTTACTGTTTAACAGGTGCAGAATTTCAATTCTGCAAGATGAAAAAGTTCTGGAAGTGGATGGTGGTGATGGCTGCACATCGTGAATGTATTTAACATCACTGAGCTATACACTGAAAAATGGTTACGATGATAAATTCTATATTAAATTATTTTACCACAATAAAAAAATGAAAACAAAACAAAAAACACATTGCTCTGAAATAACTTTAATACATAATTCTCTTTTTGTATTTCAGAAGAGAGAGGGGACAAAATTCTCCCTTTCTCATCTCCCACATTCTCCAGGGCCTTAGAACTCAGGCCCTGAAAATGAAGATCACAGCTGGGTTCTGGAGGAAAGTGGATTTCCAGGAAAAGAACACCCTGGGAGTAGTTGGCTGGGACTTTGGAGGGCTGCAGGGCGAGGCAGGGCCAGGGGAAATACTGCCTTGCCTGCCTGTGCTATGGCCTCCCTTCCTTGCTCCTCTCCTAGAAGAGTCTATCAGGACTGCTCTTTGTTCCCAGGAATGGGCCTGGGGTGACGACTCTGGACTGAATTCTTCCTCTGTCCTTGAAGGTCACATCATAGAACCCGCGCTTCTGGTCCAGCATAAGAAAGGGACAGCAAGTGGATGCCAATCCCTTGCAAGGAGAAGAGACATGGATATTTCCACTTTCTTCATTTTCAAAGCATGAGGAAACCGAGGTGTGTAGAAGTGAAGAAGCTTGAAGCCCACACTTCGCTGACTGGCTGAAGCCAATGTGAACCCAGCTTTGTCTGACTCAAAGCTTTAAATTACACCAAGATCATTTCTAAGTCAAAGGTTTGATCCTTACAGTTCCAAAAAATAAAATAAAATAAAATAACCAGTTGGCTGGCCAACATGCTTGGGAAGTTCAGTCAAATGACTGCACAAGAGGTTTTATATAGGCAGTCTTATTTTGAACATTTAAATCATTTTTACTACAGTTATTGAATCACTTCATGATATTTCAGAACTGAATGGGATAGTTCTTTTTTTAATGTTTATTTATTTTTGAGAGAGAGACAGAAAGAGTGCAGAGGAGGGGCAGACAGAGGGAGACAGAATATTAAGCAGGTTGTGCACTATCAGCACAGAGCCTGATGTGGGGCTCAAACTCACAAACCCTGAGCCCAAGTTGAATGCTTAACCAACTGAGTCACCCAGGTGCCCCTGAATGGGATGTATCTTTATGATGCATTTTTTTAAACTCCATAGACACTGAACTTTAGCTTTGAAATCACCCAGTATATTTGTCTTATTCTTCCCCCAAACTTCATGATGCATTTTAATGAAAGAAAACATGAACCATATTTATTCATCATAAAATATGAAACAGAAGATTTTGCAGACAAACCAGAGTTTAGAATTGGATGCCCCAGCAGTTCTCCCATGCTTGGGTCAAAACAGCCCCCTTCTACAGGGTTCCCCTCACCCCTTAGCACCCACGACCACCAACGGGTGTTGCCTGTGTGCTCAGCCCAGAGAACATTCAGGGAGAAGCATCGTTCTCCAGGCTCTGTGAAAAACACTGGGGCTTGTTCCCATAGCAGCTTTGCTTACGCTAAAGGTTCATCAACTCAAGAAAAATATGTTGAAGCCACAGTGCTTGGCTTGGGGTTTTGAAGATCAATGGTATCTATTGTGAGCATAGATTTGGGACTTTCCAGCTTCTTTTTATTTATTTTATTTTATTTTATTTTATTTTATTTTATTAGTACTGATGCCTGAGGGCTGTTTGCGCAGGACAGCTCACTCCACGTTGCTAAATTGCCCTGCAGACTCTTGGCTGTAGCTCTGGTTCTTGCCTCTCCATTCACACCCTTTTGGACCTGAAGCTTGCCTGTCCTGTTCATCCCTGAAACTCAAACACTTAAACATGCGACCTCTCCTCTCATCTCTCAGGGAGGTTCAGATACCTTTTCTGGTTGAGAGCCGAATGGTTGGACCATCTTAAGTTGTCATTTTTGTTGGCCATTTTTGTCCTGGGTAAAGGACAATTTCATATCTTTCATTTTAATACCTCTGGCTTGGTAAACTACCTGCTTTTGTGACCTAATACAGGGAAGAAATAGTTCCTCTCTCAAAGCGTTTTTCTGAGCAAAACAATGTTTGTTGTATCCATATTTCCTCTTGGGTGATGTGTATGGCACAGCCACATGGCTTCAATGCCACCTTCCCAGTATGGAAGACTAAATTCTTTCCTGGCTTCCCATGGAGATCCCCTCATCCTTTTTGCGACTAGTTCCCTTCCTCTGGACCATTCTACCTGGATTATATATCTCTAATGGTGAAAGAACAAGAATAATCTGAAATATTGCTCCTGTTCAGTTGAAGAAATAAATTACACTTTCTTCATTTTTCTCTTTGGCTAAAAGCTTTACACAAAGTTAAAATTTCTTCTTAATTATGTAAACAGCAAAAATAATGCAACACGTGGATTATTTGTTTTTTTTTGGATGTAGAGTTCTATCACAGAATATAATTCAGCCATTAAAAAAGAATGAAATCTTACTATTTCAACAACATGGATGGAGCTAGAGAGTATAAGTCTAAGTAAAAGCTAAGTGAAATAAGTCAGTCAGAGAAAGACAAATACTATATAATTTCACTCATATGTGGAATTTAAGAAACAAAACAAATGAGCAAAGAGGGAAAAAAGGAGAGAGAGAGGCAAGGCAAGAAACAGACTTGTAAATATAGAGAACAAACTGATGGTTACCAAAGGGGAGGTGGGTGGGAGGATTGGTCAAACAGGTGAAGGGGATTGGGGTGCCAGGGCGGATCCATTGGTTAAGTGTCTGACTCTTGGTTTCAGCTCAGGTCATGGTCTCATAGTTCGTGAGATCAAGCCCAGCGTTGGGCTCTGCCCTGACAGCACGGAGCCTGCTTGGGATTCTCTTTCCCACTCTCTCTGCCCCTCAACTGCTTGCACTGTCTCTATCTCTCTCAAACTAAATAAATAAACATTTTTAAAGACTAGGTGAAGGGGATTAAACAGTACATTTATCATGACGAAAAGTAAAAGAATGTAACACGCACCTTAAAAGTTAGCTTGTTTGGAGTTGGAAACATCACTGAGCCTTTTGTTTACTGTCTTAGATTCTCATTAAGCAGTTGATAAATATATTTTCATTTCTTCTTTAAAGTGAACTTGAATAAACAAGTTCCACAAAACCTGGGCCTGTGTACATCACAAGAGAGTGTGGAGCTTCATCACTGGCCAGTGATGGCCCAACTTGGAGAAACTCAAAGACCCTGTAAGGCCAGCCTCAGCCAGAGTATCTGGTCCCTGGAAGGGGGCTGTTCCTAGGTATGTAGGTTCCATTTCATTGCCAGAAAGGGATTTGGGGCACATTGTAGAAATACATACAACAAAAGAAAAATAAGATAAGCAAGGAAATGTAAATGGAGGAGAATTAAGGTAAAAAGTTTAGGTAAGGTCATTTTTTTCTTTTTGCTTATTTAAATTTTGAGTTTTCTGTCTTATTGATTGGTAGGGTTCCTTGTATAGTCTATATCTGTGCCACCCAATAGGATAGCCGTTAGTCCCATGCAGCTATTAGAATTATAATTAATTACAGTTAAATAAAATTAAGAATTCAGCAGCTCAGTCACACTAGTCAGCTATGTGAATCACATTTCACGTGCTCAGTAGCCACAAGTAGCTAGTAGCCAGCATAGACCTAGAACATTTCCATCATTGCAGTGGATTCTCTCAGACAGAGTTGTTCTATTATTAATCCCTTGCCAATTTTATTCATTTTATATATCCTTCCCTAGGTTATTGTTTCTGCTAACTTTCACCAAGATGACCTCACTGAACAGAAATGTTTAGTTTTTATGCGATCTTATCCATCATATTCAGCATTTAATTTCTTATTTAAAGATGCACCTGATCCAAATCGGCCAGAAGGAGGTCAAACTTTCACTCTTCACAGATGACATGATACTCTATATGGAAACCCAAAAGATTCCACCAAAAAAAACTGCTATAACTTATCCATGAATTCAGCAAAGTGGCAGGATATAAAATCAATGCACAGAAATTGGTTGCATTCCTATACACCAACAATGAAGCAATCAAGGAATCGATCCCATTTACATTTGCACCAAAAAACATAAAATACCTAGGAATAAATCTAAACAAAGAAGTGAAAAATCTATACAGTGAGACTATAGAAATCTTATGAAAGAAATTGAAGAAGGCACAAAAAAATGGAAAAATATTCCATGCTCCTGGATAAGAACAAATGTTGTTAAAATGTCAATACTACCCAAAGCAATCTACACATTCAATGCAATTCCTATCAAAATAACACCAGCATTCTTCACAGAGCTAGAACAAACAATTCTAAAATTTGTATGGAAGCAGAAAAGACCCCGAATAGCCAAAGAAATTGTGAAAAAGAAAACCAAAGCAGGAGGCATCACAATCCCGGACTTCAAGCTGTACTACAAAGCTGTAATCATCAAGACAGTATGGTACTGGCACAAAAACAGACACTCAGATCAATGGAGCAGAATAGAGAACCCAGAAATGGACCCACAGACATATGGCCAACTTTGACAAAGCAGGAAAGAATATCCAATGGAATAAAGACAATCTCTTCAGCAAGTGGTGCTGGGAAAACTGGACAGCGACATGCAGAAGAATGAACCTGGACCACTTTCTTACACTATGCACAAAAATAAACTCAAAATGAATGAGAGACCTAAGACAGGAAGTCATCAAAATCCTCGAGGAGAAAGCAGGCAAAAACCTCTTTGACATTGGATGCAGCAACTTCTTACTCAACATGTCTCTAGAGGCAAGGGAAACAAAAGCAAAAATGAACTATTGGGACCTCATCAAAATAAAAAGTTTCTGCACAGTGAAGGAAACAATCAGCAAAACTAAAAGGCAACTGATGGAATGGGAAAAGATATTTGCAAATGACATATCAGATAAAGGGTTAGTATCCAAAATCTATAAAGAACTTATCAAACTCAACACCCAAAAAACAATCCAGTGAAGAAATGGGCAAAGGACATGAATAGACACTTCTTCAAAGAAGACATCCAGATGGCAAACTGACACATGAAAAAATGCTCAACATCACTCATCATCAGGGAAATACAAATCAAAACCACAATGAGATACCACCTTACACCTGTCAGAATGGCTAACATTAACAACTCAGGCAACAACAGATGTTGGCAAGGATGCAGAGAAAGAGGATCTCTTTGCATTGTTGGTGGCAATGCAAGCTGGGGCAGCCACTCTGGAAAACAGTATGGAGGTTCCTCAAAAAACTAAAAATAGAACTACCCTATGACTCAGCAATTGCACTACTAGGTATTTATCCAAGTGATACAGGTGTGCTGTTTCAAAGGGGCACATGCACCCCAATGTTCATAGCAGCACTATCAACAATAGCCAAAATATGGAAAGAGCCCAAATGTCCATCGATGGATGAATGGATAAAGAAGATGTGGTATATATATATACAATGGAGTATTACTTGGCAATAAAAAAGAATGAAATCTTGCCATTTGCAACCACATGGATGGAACTGGAGGGTATTATGCTAAGTGAAATTAGTCAGTCAGAGAAAGACAAATATCTTATGACTTCACTCAATATGAGGACATTAAGAGACAAAACAGATGAACATAAGGGAAGGGAAGTAAAAGTAATATAAATCAGGGAGGGGGATAAAAACATAAGAGATTCATAAATATGGAGAACAAAACTGAGGGTTACTGGAGGGGTTGTGGGAGGGGGGATGGGCTAAACAGGTAAGGGGCATTAAGGAATCTACTCCTGAAATAATTATTGCACTATATGCTAACTAATGTGGATGTAAATTAAAAAAATAAATTAAATTAAAAAATAATAAAATAAATAAATAAATAAAGGGGCACCTGGCTGACTCAGTAGGAAGATTTTGCAACTCTTGCCTTGGGGTCATAAGTTTGATCCCCACATTGGGTGTAGAGATTACTTAAGTAAATAAAACTTAAAAAGATCTTGTCCAAATAATCTCTCTCCAAAGTGTCCAAGACATTGCCTGTCACCTTTTTGTAAAGTTTTATGGTTTTACTTTTTATATGTAGGTATTGAATCCAATAGGACTTTGCCTTTTTTGAATAGTGTGAGGTAGGGATCAAACTCTGTCCTGTCCATTTATTGAGGTGGTTTTCCCAATCATTGCTGCTAAGACATCAGTCTTTCCCCTCTGGTCTGGGTGGTACTGTTCTCCTGTGCCCATCCCAGATCTATGTGTGGTAGTTTGTGGGCTCTTCTGTAGGCCATATTTATCTCTTCCTGTTTCCTCTATCAGAATGAGATTGTCTTATTGCTCTGACTATTGGTATGACTTCACATAGGAGGAGTGCCCTACAACCCCTAGGTCTTCTCTTGACAAATTGTCACAGCTAATTGTGGACCTTATGCATCTCGACACATTTTAAAATTCATTTTTGGGCTCCTCAAAAAATATATATATATAGAAAATCAGCAGTTGCTCACTGATGAAATACTGCCCTTTAATTTAAAAATAGTGTATGTATGGGGCAAGCTCTGTGATCTACTTCTGAACCTAATAATGAAACTCCAAGCATTAAAAGTGATTTAAAATTCATTCCCTGGAGTTTCGATTAGTCTAGGGTATCTTTAAACGCTCATTTCCAAAGTGCTTTGCCTTTGAAGGCTACTAATGCATGCAGTGTGTTGCCATGGTAACGGTTACTTTTAGTTAGTACTTTTTATAGATTAAAGTGTTACACCCTGGAGTCTCTTCATGTAAATGAAGAAATCTTAAGACAGTATGATACTTCATTTAATGTAGGTATTTAATAGACAACGTCAGACTTAACCTGCAAGAAATGGAACATTTTCAGCCTTTATATTTAATATGGACATGCATTGTTACCAGAACTATAACAATTTCATTAACATTTCTTTTTTTTCCACAAAATACAAGTTAACCTTTTTTATCCGTTAAAATTTATCAGCATTTAATAAATGGTGGCAGAAATGTCTGTGTCTGTCAGGAGTTTGTACATATCACTTTGTTTTCTACCCTGGGACAAAATCCCCAGTTCTTGTGGAGAGTCAAATGACTCAGAGAACAGGGTGTCTCACAATCTAATAGGGAAGATATCACTGGGCACCCTGGGTAGAAAGAACACATGGGCCTGGGTTTGGGTATTGGCTCTGGCCTCTACTAACTGTGTAGCCTTCAGGCTCAGTTTCCTCAATCATAAAATAAAGGTTATTATATTTACTTTCTTGAGCAATTGTGGTGATTAAACGTATCTTCAGTTAGTGACATTAAGGATCTTTTTAAAGCTTTTTTTAAGATTATTTACTTATTTTGAGAGAGAGAGCACATGCAAGCAGGGAAGGGGCAGAGAGAGACGGAGACAGAAAATACCAAGCAGGCTCCATGCTCAGCACAGAGCCTGATGCAGGGCTTGAACCATGAATCCCAAATCATGACCCAAGCTGAAGTCGGACACTCAACTGACTGAGCCATCCAGGTGCCCTGACATCTAGGATTTCTTTTAAATGACAAATAATGATTTCAAGTCAATATTTAAGACAGGAAGAAGGCTGCAATGTATCCAGCACAAAAGTGCGGAGGAAAGTTGAGGGTGAGCAGTCATGGTAGGTGCAAGGCATCAGAGAATAGACCCATGTCCTCTGTTTCCATGCACAGAGTGAGATGGCACACAGGGGCAAGACCTCAGTAGGGCCATTGATCTGGGAATAGGGGGTATGGGACTGGTGGGATGGGGATCTGTCAGTGAGGGACAATGGCATGGTGACAAGAGACCCCAAGTGAGGGCTGAGAGTTCTGTGCCTCACACAGAGTGACATGGTGATAAGTGTTTCAGAAAGATCTGGCAAAAGTAAGTAGCACATGGAGACAAGCATGAGGACTGTCTGTGAACTTGGCCTAAGATAAGGGCCTGAATTCAGACATCAGGAGGGTGAGATGAAGGTACAGATCTCAAAGTCATAAAGAAGAGGTCTCCTGTTGGGATGGAGGGATTAGCTATCCTAGGAACAGAAGGAATGGAAGAAGTCAAAACCTGTCTTGAAAGCTTCAATCTTTTCTGATAAACAGTTCTTTTTTAAATTTTTTATTTATTTTTAATTTTTTAAGTTTATTCATTTATTTTAAGAGAGAGAGAACAAGCAGGGGAGGGGCAGAGAGAGGGAGAGACAGAATCCCAAGCAGGCTCTGTATCATCAGTGCAGAGCCTGATGCAGGGCTTGAACTCATAAACTGTGAGATCATGACCTGAGCCAAGATCAAGAGTCAGACGCTTAACCAACTGTGCCACCCAGGTGCCCCAACAGTTCCTTTTTTATTTTGAAGCAACAACAATGACAATAGCAGTATGTGGTTTGAATATATGACATTTGTCCTTAAAATTTTTTTTTTCAAAATGCATTTATGAACATTATTGCATTTGGCTCCCACAAGAGCTTTGAGAGAACAGGCAGATGTTACATCCCTGTCTAAAATAAGAAGAGACCATTTCTAGAAAAGTAACAACAGCAATCAAGGCAAAACAATTTTTAGGCCTTATTCTGTCTCAAAAAAAAAAAATCTAAGTGGCTTCTTTTGCCGTGTGGTTCAACACTGCGACCAAGGTCAGTTTCATCAGTCAGTTCTCTGAGAATCAGGAAGAAATTGATGAAAAATGCACATTCCAGGAGGGGTCTTTTGGAGTTCTCAAGAAAAGACTTAATTGTTCAGATAGAAGACCAATATACTGTGCAGATGTGTGCAATGACATTAAGTATATATGTCCTGCACATGGTCAAAATGGGATGCTTCATAATCTAGGTCTCCAGCTTGCCTCCCTTCTTGAGCTCTCCATGGCTCAAATGGCAGTGTGTTGTGATTCTGGGTGCTGCGCTAGGAACTCAACTCAGCTCATTATCTGAGTCCCTAAATAACTTTCATCCTGACTATCCAAATGTGGTCCATGATATTTCTACTCTCCCAATCCCCTAGTAGTAGACCACTTCCATGGGGCTCCCAATGATCCCTGCCTCCTGGTATTCACTCCTCATAGTTCCCTACCCTTGTGTATACGAGTTGAACCTAGTGATGTGATTTTAATGACTAAAATACAACAAAGGTGACGGGATGCCACTTTTTAGATTAGGTTATAAGAGATTAATTTCCATCTTTTTTGTACATTGTCTCTTTCTGACTCTTTGCATGTTTAATCTGATAAAGCAAGCTGCTGAAGCTCACATGGCAAGAAACTGAGGGCAGCTCTGACCACTTGCCAGTGAGAAATCAAGACCCTTATCCTACCAGCTCACAAGGAATCCTGCCAACAACCACGTGAGTGACCTTGGAAGTGGATCCTCTCCAACCGAACCTTCAGATGAGACCATAGCCCTGCCTGACAGTTTGATTGCAATCTTGTAAGAAACGCTGAGCTGAAGTGAAATAAGTCAGTCAGAGAAAGATAGATACCATGTTTTCACTCATATGTACGTCTTGAGAAACTTAACAGAAGACCATGTGGGAGGAGAAGGGGGAAAAAACAGTTACAGAGAGGGACGGAGGCAAACCATAAGAGACTCTTGGATACTGAGAACAAACTGAGGGTTGATAGGGGGTGGGGGAGAAGGGAAAGTGGGTGATGGGCATTGAGGAGGGCACTTGTTGGGATGAGCACTGGGTGTTGTATGGAAACCAATTTGACAATAAATTATATTGTAAAAAAAGAAAAAAAAGAAATGCTGAGCTGGGTAACTCAACTAAACTATGCCCAGATTTCTGACCCACACATGCTGAGAAAATAAATGTGTTTTTTAATGCACTAAGTTTTGAGAGTAATTTGTTATGCAGCAATAGATAACTAATACATTAGTATTACATTAGTACATACAATTAGTAATACATTAGTATTACATTCCAATAGTTAGAGTTATCTTTGCTCCTATCAATTACAATATGGCACCTAGATGTTCTCCTGCCCTTTCTTTCTTTTTTTTTTTAATTTAAATTTATGTTAGTTAAGATATAGTGTAGTATTGTTTCCAAGAGTAGAATTTAGTGATTCAGGAGCACTGGGTGGCTGAGTCAGTTAACCATCTGACTCTTGATTTTGGCTCAGGCCATGATCTCATGGTTTGTGAGTTCAAGCAGCACATCAGGCTCTGTGCTGGCAGTATGGAGGCTGCTTGGGATTCTTTCTCACTCCCTCTCTCTCTACCCTTCCACCCACAAACACTCTCTGTTTCTCTCTCCATCTCTTTCAAAATAAAGAAATAATCTTTAAAAAAGAATTTAGTGGTTCATCACTTCCGTATAACACCCAGTGTTCATCCCAATGAATGCCCTCCTTAATACCTATCACTCATTTAGCCCATCCTCCCACTGATCTCCCCTCCAGCAACCATCAGTTTGTTCTCTATAGTTAAGAGTCTCTTATGGTTTGCCTCCATCTCTGTCTTTATCTTATTTTATTTTTCCTTCCCTTCCCCTATGTTCATCTGTTTTGTTTCTTAAATTCCACATATGAGTGAAATCATATATTTGTCTTCCTCTGACTTATTTCACTTATTATAATACACTCTAGTTCCATCCACATTGTTGCAAATGGCAAGGTTTCATTCTTTTTGATGGCTGAGTAATATTACATTATATGTATATATACCTATACCACATCTTCTTTATGCATTCATCAGTCGATGGACATTTGGGCTTTTTCCATAATTTGACAATTATTGATGATGCTGCTATAAACATTGAGGTGCATGTGCCCCTTCAAATCAGTATTTTTATATCCTTTGGGTAAGTACCTAGTAGTGCAATTGCTGGGTTGTAGGGTAGTTCTATTTTTAACCGTGGAGGAACATCCACACTGCTTTCCAGAGTGGCTGTATGAGTTTTCATTCCACCAACAGTTCTCCTGCCCTTTCTAAGACGCCTAAATTTATACTTTTTTTGGCATTTGATGTAAGTAATGTACTTCTTAGGCAGGAAGAGATCACGGTGTCTCCAAGCACTTTTTCCTCGGTTTGGACAATTGTTTCTCCAGTCTAACCCTTCCCCAGCTGTTCACTGGGAAAAAACAAAAAACAAAAAATGAACAAACGAAAAAACAATTTCCTCCCTCTTCTTCCTTGGACTTTCTATGTCCAAAAACTTGGCTTGGGACCAGACTGTATTTTTCTGCATCCCTCACCAATTCCACAGCCTGATTGCTGTGTTTCTGAGCCTTGCTTGGTCAGCAAATCTTTTATTGCTGCTGCATTTGGTAGTTGGTTTCTGGCATTCCTGACCTTGTATTGCACCCACACAAATCAAAACCACCTGGCAGCTCTGCGGGTTCAATCCTCTCCGCCAACTATAGAAGACCAGGTCCTGAGTTACCAAATCAAGACTGTCTAGCTCCCACTGCTCAGCCCTGGTCCCTAGCCACCTGAATGTTCTTAAGCTTTCTGTAACTCTGACCTTCCCAGCTCCACCACCTTAAAGAGGCGTGAACTAAGGCGTGTGCCAACTTCTGAGCTTGCTATCTTTCCAGGGGGTGTGGGATGGGACTTGTCAATGTACCAGCTCTTCAGGGGAGATATGGATGTACCAGTCCCACATAGAGTTTGGCAATGGGCCCCGCCACTCAGTGGCACAGTGGTGACTCATGAAAACAGTGGGGAGTGGAATGTGGAGGCAGAGAATCAGCTCCCAGCCCCTCCCAGCAATTATGAAGCAGTCTGTTGACTTGGAGCCAGGAAAATTGAGTAAAAGTTCCTTTTCCTGGCTTTCAAGAACTGTCTGCCATTGGCTGATGCCAACCTGCTTGCCCAATCTGTTCCTCATCGTGAACCCTCTGCACCCACCACTTTCTACACCAGAATGCTTTGCTCTAAAATATATTCATTGAATGGATGAACCTCACAAGACATTATGTGAAGCACATGAAGTGCTTAAGTCACTTCCCTTCCAGGGAGGCATATCTCTCTGTGCTGGCTCAAGAGGACTTTCTTTTCTCTGATCCCTCAGTGTGGCTTTCAATCTGCTATCTAGTTACATGAGGCCTTGTACTGTTTTAAAGAATTCATGCTTAGTTTCTTCAATAAGAATGTGTGGATATGTATCTTGAGGGTAGGTTCCATCTTTTGCTTCTTTGCTTTCCTCACAACACTTAGAACTATGGTGGTCAGTAAGCAATTTTTCAGATTGTTATTGAGACAATAACGGAATATTGTCTTATTAAAAATTGGCTGTATTTTTTATCTCTCTCTCTCTCTGTCTGTCATATATTCACACACACACACACACACACACACACACACATATATATAGTCTTATGGTCTCAATGTTCATATCCCCCTCCCCCCAAATTCATATGCTGAAATCCTAACTCCCAATGTGAGGGTATTTGGAAGTGGGACCTTTAGGAGGTGATTACGTCATGAGGGTGGAGCCTAAATGCCTCTATAAAAGAGACCCCAGAGAGCTCCTTGCCCCTTCTGCCATGTGAAGAGATAAAGATGACCATCTATGAACCAGGAAGCCCTCAGCAAACATCATATCTGTTGACACCCTTAACTTGGACTTCTCAACCTCCAGGACTGTGAGAAATAAAGGTTTCTTGTTATAAGCCACACAGACTGTGGCATTTTGTTATAACAACCCAAAAGGAATAAGACTTATTTATACATTTATAAATATACTAAGAATTTTTTCTCAAGGTACTGAACTAAAAGATCATTACTGGGATGTGTTCTTTCATGAAGGAAGTATAAAAATAAGTATAAATGTAAACATAACTTTTTAGTTATTTAATTTTGGTATTTACCAATTCAGTGTTATTTCTTATTTAACAGATTTCTATCTATACTATCTTTCCTATCCGAACCCATGCAAATCATTCCAGTGCTGAGTTGGTTGTAGGGGAAACATTTGTTGTGTGTGTGTGTGTGTGTGTGAGTTTGATTTTTGGGGTTTTTTTTGGGGGGGGGGGGAATTGAAACATTGGTTTTAAGGGGGTTACTAGGGGTTGAACTGAAATGATTCAGGCCTTGGAGAATGGAATCATCCTTTTTTTTTTTTTTTTTTAGATTTTATTTTTAAGTAATCTCTACACTGAACATGGGCTTGAACCTACAACCCTGAGATCAAGAACTCCACCAACTGAGCCAGCTGGGCACCCTGAGAATGGAGTCATTCTTACCAGTTGACCCCAAATGAGAGAGGAGCTATATCTACATATTACATATTAGCACCAGAGTGACCTTCATGCGTAAATGATGTAGAATTCTTTTTTTTTTTTCAATCAATAATGGAAAAATTCAGCAGCACAGAGTGAAGTTGGCAAATGCTGTCTGTAGTGAAACCATTGTGTTCTCCTGGGAGACTGAGCCCACTAGTAATGTCCATCAGAGAACTGCCGGGAACTGCAATGCTTTGATTAAATAGGGTATTAACCAGAGCCTGATTGCTTGAACCACACTGATAAAAACAAAATTCACCCTATCTACCAGAAACATTCTTTCCATGCAAGACTTAGCAATGAAAATAAACAAAAGCTTTAGCTTGTCAACTACATATATCATGGAGAATGGTGAAGTTTTGTTTGTTGTTAATGCTATTTTGGTTTTTCTGCTTAGTTGGCTATGAAAACTATTATTTGCATTCTTTTTCAATATCTTTTAGAGCTTTAAAGTAACTGTGAAAGAACACAGGGAATTAATATCACTCCTCAGAAGCCCTCATTTTATTTAACCCAGAGAACTTTACCTAACAGATTTCGTTATGAATCAGAGGCTGTCATTCCTTCATCACGGGGGGGGGTGATTTAGCAAATTAAAGTTAGGAGAGTAGATAGAGCTAATGGGAGTGACAAGGATGCCTTCGGAGTGATTTATTCCTTGAAGAGAAATATCGCTGTCAACACCAAGTTTAAACAACATGGAAGTTAATGACTACTTCATACTACCATCTAGTGGTGATATATCTCCATCCTCGTGCTAAATGAGGATTGTAGTTTATCCTAGCCTGAAACTAGCAACTCCAGGTCAATAGTCAATTACACACTTGATGACTGTAAACTATTAAAAGTGTGCAAGGAAAAAGGTATCTTTTATCATCAAAATGTATTTAAGAGCGTAAAATGAATTAATATAAAGTAAGCAAAGTATTAGCAACTCATATGCCATGTTATTTAATTTAACGATGTTCTGGAGTACCTGGCAGGCTCAGTTGGAAGAGCATGCAACACTTGATCTCAAGGTCGTCAGTTCGAGCCCCATGTTAGAGGTAAAGATATAAATTAATTAATTAGTTAATTAATTAATTAAAGGTACATTTAAAGATGTTCCTAGATCTCAGATATGTGTGATATGAATTCTCACTAAATTGTGTTTTAGGATACTGAAAAGGTACTGTGGTTACTTTTTTTTAACGATAATTAGGGAAATTTGGGGTTATACCGTAGGATACTAAGTGCTGCTTTGTATTTTCTTACTCTGAACAACCATAGGTTGTACATGTCTTCTGGTCAAAACGATCCTGAAAGCAAACACTTTGAATATGGTAGATGTTGCTGGAACACAGTTATCTTTATTTCATGAGATTTATGGAGGATGGAGAAAATAATTTTTTAAGGGACATTTTCTCTTATGAAGACCTGAAGTCATAATGAAAACCATTACCGGTAATTTGGATCAAATTACAGGTAGTTTTAGATCAAATTCAGATATAAAAAGGCATTTATACTTTTCTTAGCAATATTTGTAATTATCAGTACATCTTCAGACTTATAGGTTTAATTCTAATTTAAACACAGACAGGTAAGATTCAGTATGAGCCTGTCATTTTTTTTTCTTACTTCAAATGTTGCTTTATTAAAGTGGCATTGATTTGTTTGGCATGGGGAACCCACATAATTTAATCTCCTGGCAGTCGTATCTCAACAACAAAGGGCCTGAAGAATAAATGTTAACATCTAGGCCTAGAATTATTTTTAAAAATTCATAACATATCTATTTTATTTTGCTTACTGGATTAACAGTTCTTTGAAGAACACCTTCCTGCGTATGATGGTGATATGCTTTATGCCACATCGTGATATGTTTTATAGAATGTGAGAAAATTTCTCATATTCAATTGTAACTTCTTTGAAAAGTTGAGGACATGTTACAGTGTCTAAATAGTACATGCTTTTGTAAAAGAGTAGCGAGATCCAGCTAAAAATATTTCTGCAGTTCACTCTCCTGTTTAATGCTGACAAAATACCTTTGTTTGAACTCACAATCTTATAAATACCTTTTTCTTGTTGTAAAACTAATCCATATTGATTGCAGAAAATTAAGAAAACAAGGAATCAAAAAAAAAAGTTAGAGAGGGAGGGAGCCAAACCATAAGAGACTCTTAAAAACTGAAAACAATCTGAGGGTTGATGGGGGGTGGGAGGGAGGGGTAGGTGGGTGATGGATATTGAGGAGGGCACCTGTTGGGATGAGCACTAGGTGTTGTATGGAAACCAATTTGACAATAAATTTCATATTAAAAAAAGAAAAAAAAAGAAACTTCCCTTGAAATCTCAACACTCAGAAAACAACTTAAAATGTTTTGCCCATTTTTAAAAACTAGGAAACTGGTTGGTCACCTGACTTCTTTCACCTAATAATAAATTATGAATCACTTTCATAAGTTAAATAAGTTAAGTAAATGCCAGAAATACATTTTTAATGAAATTATTTAAAATAATTTAGGGTTCTATTGTATAGGTATATAACAGTTTTCTTAATGATCTCTGCAATGTTGTTCCCAGTATTTGTACCTGTAATAAACCTTTGGAAACATCTGTGTTTCTTTTCTTTGGATAAAGAAATCGAAAAATTTTTCATAAAAGTGAATAAATGTTACAATGTTTAAATAGTGAATTATTTTGTAAAAGAGTACCAACATCAAGACAAGGAAGTTCTCATTTCTGAAACAGTCCAGTTCCTAAGACTCACTGAATGCAAGGAAATTAGCTAAAAGTACATAGTCCTTGCAGATTAGAGTCTAGAGGCAGAGGCAATACCTAATAGTTGATGCTGGATAAAAATTTCCCCCAAAATATTTAAAATTCCTTGAGGACAAGATTTATTTCTTCTGTTTTTGTTGTTTCCTGGCCTCAGTCTGAAGATTTTTTTTGTTTTGTTTTGTTTTGTTTTTTGTTTTTATTACAAGTGACAGAAAATCGGACCCTAACGAGCTAGAGCACCAGGAAAAGTTGGTTCGTGTGACTGAATTCTCTAAGAACAGGTACAGCTTCAGACAGAGCTGGATGCAGGCTGTTTGCCCACATCCCCAGGCCCAGGTGCCACTCTGCCTCTTGGATAGCTTCCTCTGTGCTGGTTCCTTCTCTGATGAGTCTTCCCTCAGAATGGTAGCTTTAGGTTACACACTTTCAGATAAAGGCCAGCTGCTCACCTGGGATGTTCACCATTTCCTGGCAATACCCTTTGACTCAGCCATGGGTTAGAGTCTTTGTTTCCTCATCCTATGTTACCATCTTCCTCAGTTTACTTCTTCATTTTGGTGGCACATCCCCTCTGGTAGCTTCCTGGGAGAAGATGTATTGGAATTAAATGTTCTGTTCTGAGCCTTTGTATGACCAGAGTATTTCTTTAGTTTACCTTCATGCCTGCTTAGTAGTTTTGCTGGAAGGAGAGAGAGACTCCCAATGTCCTCCTCCATCTCCTAGGTACACAAGGGAACTACTCTTCTATATCCTTTGTAGTTAGGTGGTGTGTGATGAATTCAGCCAGTGAAATGTGATGGAAGAAGTATATCACTTCCAGGTGTAGGGAATTGAGAGTTTGGGGACTCCTCTGTGCTGTTCCCTTGCCACAGGAGCTTTGGAGGACATATGTTTAAAAACACCACCTCAGGATGGAGAGAACCTGGATGCCTGAATCACAGAATGGAGAGGCACCTGCTAACCTGCCTTTATAAGAGTAGGAAGCAAACACTGTTGAGCTAATCTAAGTTGTCAGGGTTTCTCCCTTCCTTCCTTCCTTCCTTCCTCCCTTCCTTCCTTCCTCCCTTCCCTTTCCTTTCTTCCTTCCTTCTTTCCTTCCTTCCTTCCTTTAGTTTCTTTCTTCTTTTTAAATTGCATCAGCCCTCAGTGGAGTAAACATTTCTTAGGTGCACAATTCATCTGAAGAAAGATTTAGAGCACTCCTAGGGACACAAAGAACAAATGGAAATCTATATTCTTGGAAAAGAAGATTCATGGCCAGAACAGTATCCGTAGTGGAGAGCGTATTAATTATGAAGGTGATGCCATCCCCATAGATATACCAACAGTATATTATTTTTTGAGGAGAGAATTAAAAAATCTCATTCCAAAGTGACTATGGAAAGGAAAATTCTAAAGAAAAATAAAGTTAAATTCAGATCTTGCACATGACTCCAAGATAAATTCTAGTTGATCAAATAATTAAATGCAAACATGATACCATAACACTAGAATAAATAATGATAATTGTTTAGAATTAAATACTGGGGAGGCCTTTTCTGGATATGATGTAAAACCTAGCAGCCATCAAAACAGATATTGGTACATTCCATTATTTAAAGGTAAAGGGTTAAGATGAGATTTATGACTCACTCTATGGGACATTTTTTTTTTGAGTTTTGCATTTTTCTGAAAAAATCTTGTATTCTATCATTGTTCAATACAATGTTCTATAAGTTCTAGTAGATTGCTTTATTGTGTTTTTCATAAAATCGTTCTATTTCTGCTTGTCAATTATTGAGTGGTTTATTCATGTTTTTTCCTATGATTGTGGATCTTTTTGTTTCACTTTTCATTGTTTACTTTATTTTAAATGTATGTTATTGTGTGCATACATATTTAAAACTGTTATATCATCCAAGTAAATTGACCTTAGTTCATTGAAAAAAATAAAATAAAAAAATAAAGGTAAAGAGGAAAAATCTACGCATGAAAATCTCCCATAAGCAAAGTCAGAGAACAAATAATAAGCTACAAAAGTATTTCAACTCAATTCGTGTCTAAAGAATAATTTTCCTCTGCAAGAAAAAGAGCAAATAACTTCACAAGAATACATGCAAATGATATGAAATGAAAGAAAAGGAAGCATATACAGACCTTAAAAGATAAAATGATGTTCAATCTCACTCACAGTAAGTCATTTCACATTTAAACTACAAGGTGACATCACTTTTCACCTACCAGACACTGGCAAAGATCCCAGAGCTTGATAGCACACTGTATTATTGAGGATACAGGAAATGAGCACTGTCATAAATTACTCATGGCTGTGTAAATTACTACAATCCTTAGAGAGCACGATTTGACAACATCTATGCAAATGCCCTTTGAACCAGCAATCTCTCCTTTAAGAATTTCTCCGTATTTGCAGGTAAGTGAAAGGATATGAGCACAGCCTGGCAACACTGTAACAGTAGAGACGAGATGAGCTAGGTGTCAGTGTAGAGGTCAAGATGGGCCACTTTGGCATGAATAGTATTTTGAGTTAAAAGTAATCAAAACACAGCAGATGGAGGTAAACTCTCTTCCTGGTCCTCAACTGCCTAAGTTTATATTGGAAAGGAGAGCGTGTACTAGAAAGAGACAATTAGCAGAGAGTCCCTTTTACCTAAGAAACGTATCTGAATAATAGGGCAACTCTGTTTTTCAAAACATCTCTTTCCACCTTCTTGCTAATGGAAGCATTCATAACCTCCATTCATAACCTCAGGCCTTACCACTCTTCTTAGTTCATATAAGCTTCATGTGCCTCACTGTCTATGGAACTTCCACATCCACATGGATTCCTCCTACATACGTAATTAAATTTTATTTTTTCCTGTTATTCTGTCTCATGTCAGTTTGATTCTAAATCCAGCTGGAAGGACCTCAAAGGGCAGCAGAAGGTCTTCCTCCCCAACATCAGCCAATAGGGGATTGCCTAAATAACAGTACAGCCACACAATAAAATATACCATAACTGTACCAAAGAATGAAGAAGTTCAAGAACAGACATGGATTTATCGCCCATGTATCTTGTTGAGTGAAAAAGGCAAGTTGTAGAACACGTGTGCACTAGACTGTACTACTATTTGTATGTTTTTATTTTAAAGAGTAAAATGTATGTATGTAGCTTTTACATGCACAGAATATCTCTGGAATGAAGTCTAAAAATCTGGTCATCATGGCTGTTCACGGAAAGGGAGGCGAGAATTTTCACCATATGTCACTTTGAACCCCTTGCATTTTGAACCAGGTGAATATATCTGTGTAAAAAATAAAAAAAATAGTTAACATTTAGAGTTTGGGCACTTACAACCTACCTTACAACCTACCTTTCAGCATCAATGGTCATGTAACCCCTTCAGGGACAAGCATCTTACCTGGAGCAGAGTCAGCTCATAGCTCACACATGTATGAGAGACTTCACCTGCAGTCTGATCTCTTTTGGAGATCAGTACCACTTGTACTGTGGGCAAGTGTCATGGCTCTGTCCATCATGTGACAAGACTGTGGGTTTTGGCTTCCTAGGCTGAGGTAATATTTGCCTGATATAGTCCCGAGGAATGGCTGGGGAAACAAAACAATTCCCTTTTGATGTCTTAGGTAACAATGGTTCTAACTAGTGAATAATAAAAATGGAAAGATTTTCTAGTTGAAGATGACCCACCAAACACATGAATTTACCCCTTTTCTCCCTGAGAGTCTGATTGCAACAACCAAAGAAACACAAAAGAGTAAGTCTATAGTAGCATCAGAAATCTGGGAAGGACGCTTTTAAGAGATGAGAAGACACACAAAAATTTTCTCAAAGATCTGAAGCAGATGGAATCAGTTTGGTGGCAACTCTAGAATTTGTCTCCAGATCAATCTTCTAACATTACTCTTGAGTAAAAGAAGAAATTGTGCTACAGGTAGTGTCCAAAGTGGATATTGGGGCAGAAGTAAAGGCCCAGTGCCCTGAGCTGTCAGCTGCTTTGAGGGACAAGAAGAACCCACGCTAACAAGTCAAGTGACCCTCAGAACCTAAATGTCAGCCTGTCTAGTCACATGTCCTGCTAAAATCAGCAAGTTGTTATGTCCAAAAGTAATCAGTTCTGGAAAATTAGAAGTAAGTTCTTAAGTGAAAACCTGAGCAGGGCACCTGGGTGGCTCAGTTGATTAAGTGTCCAACTCTTGGTTTCAGTTCAGGTCATGATCTCACAGTTGGTGAGTTCGAGACCCACATTGGGCTCTGTGCTGACACCATGGAGCCTGCTTGGATCCTATCTCTCCCTCTCTCTCTGCCCCTCCCCACTCCTGCTCTATCTCTATCTCTCTCAAAATAAATAAATAAACTTTAAGTGAAAACCTGAGCAGATGTGCTTCATGTACAATGGGCCTGATTCAAGGTCTAATCAGGAGCTTAAAGACTCAACAGAGGAATTCTCCCAGAATGCACTGCAAATCAAGATGTCAGGGATAAAACTGAAGGCAAGTATGAATGCTATTCATGTGTAATGGCTCACACAGTAATTGAGTTCAAATCCTGCCCAATCTTTTATTAGCTCTCTGATCTTGGATAAGTCACATCAGCATTCAATCTCTCAGTTTTCTCAGCTGTGAATAAGGGAAAACCAGAGGAACTACAGTATATGACAGGTCTGAGCATTATATAAAATAACAGGTAATGTGCTCAAAAAGGGCTTGAAAAGAGTAGGACTCAATTCTTAGTTAAGTTTCTATCATTATTAATATTAATAGACCATCAGATACGTGAAAAATAAATATGCTACCACATGCCATGTACGAAGATATGTCTAAAATTTAAAAATGCAGAAATGTTCAAAAGTAATGATGACAAAGGTAGTCGTATGCTTCCAAAACAACAGAAGACAAAAAACCGTGAAATCATAAAAATAGAATTCTATGTCAAAAAGAATTAAATAGGACACAGTTTATATTTATAATAAAAAACTGTGAAAACAATAGCAATGAGCCTTTCTGCCAGAACAACATGGTATCAAATGTTACCAAAATATATAAAGAAAAATGTATTGAATCAAAGTGAGAATAGTCAAAATGAGAGAATCTGGCAAATTTCTAAGATGATTGATTAAATAGACAAAAATAAATGACATAGGCTTTTAAGTATTGAAATCACAAGCTTGATTTCAATAGTAACCTACAGAATTTTGAATCCAATAGCGAATACACATTTTTGTAAGCACACATGGAATATCTACAAAAATTGATATCATCTTAAACAAAAAAGTCTCAACCAATTTCAAAAAGTAGTAGGCACTCAGGCTAATTTTCTAATGACAGTGTAATAAAACCAGAGATTAGAAATGACACACAATGTATGGAAGCGTTGAATCACCATGTTATACACCTGAGACTAATATTACACTGTATGTTAACTGACTGCAATTGACATAAAAACTTAAAGTAACACAGAGAATAATATCCCACTCAAAAAAAAAGAAGAAAAAGTTATATGGCCTTGGAGATCAAAGCAAAACAGAGTGGCATTCTGTCACTCTTGAGTAAAGTGGAAAGTCATGCTTGGCACCTGCCAGTAGTTTCTACTTGGACGAGGACTTTGTGTTACTGAGAAAACAAGGGGAAAGGAAATGAAGTCCAAAATCTAGCAAATGCTTCAAAATGAAAAAAAAGAAAGAAAGAAAGAAAGAAAGAAAGAAAAAAGAAAAAGAAAATTTAACAGATAAAAGCAGAAATTCATGAAATGGGCAAACAATGAACTTTGATAAGACCAAAATTAAATTCTTTGAAAACTAATACTAATAAGAAATACAATGGCAAACCATTAGCAGCCTTGATCCAAAAAAAAAAAAAAAGAATGAGAAAAATCACTACCAAAGGAGAAGAGGCTTTCAAGAATTAATTATTAAAAATAACTACAGAGGGGGCACCTGGGTGGCTCAGTCAGTTAGGTGTCCAACTTTGGCTCAGGTCATCATCTTGAAGTCCATGAGTTCAAGCCCTGCATCAGGCTCTGTGCTGACAGCTCAGAGCCTGGAGCCTGCTTTGGATTCTGTGTCCCCACCCCCACCCCCACCCCGCCCCTTCTTCACTCATGCTCTGTCTTGCTCTGTCTCTCAAAAATAAATGTTTTTAAAAAACACGTTAAAATTAACTACAGAGTCAGAAGACCTAAATCCTTGATGGTTCCATTGCAAAAATTGAAGACGTAGTCAGAGGTCTCATCCTAAATCAGCCCCCAGATTTAGGCAGTGTTTTGGGGGAATTCTTTTGGCCTTTTGAGGAACACATGGTTCTTATTGTTCAAACTAACTCTGAGAACAGGGACAGATAGCATTCTAAAAGTCTAGAAAGTCCTAATATTTAAACTCATTTTCATTTGAGAGGTGCACACATGCCAGTGATTTAGAGGGAATCGGGATCCTACTGGGGCTTCCTCCTGGGAAGGGCTGGGACCAGGGCTGGGTGAAGGGGGATTCTACTTCCTACCCTACACAGTTCTGCAGTTTGATTTTTTTCAATAAATACTCATTGATGGATTAACTACATAACATATTTTTTAAATATTTTATTTATTTATTTTGAGAGAGAGAGAGAGCTCAAGTTAGGAAGGGGCAGAGAGAGAGAAAAAGAAAGAGAGGGAGAGAGAGAATCCCAAGCAGGCTCTCCACTGCCAGCGCAGAACCCGACACAGAGCTCCATCCCACAAATGGTGAAATCATGACCTGAGCCAAGATCAAGAGGCAGATGCTTAACTGACTGAGCCTAACTATATATTTTTAAGCCAGTCATTATTTCATTTATTAGTATTAATTTTTAAACCAAAAGAATAAGTAGGAAGTATTATCTCTATCAGAGGCTGGCAATTTTTTTTCTGTGCAGGGCCAGTTAGTAAATACTTTAGCCTTCTGGGGCCCATACAGTGTCTGTCACAACTTCTCAACTTTGGCGGCTAGCACCAAAGCAACCACAAACTATATGTAAATGAATATTGCATCCGTGTTGTAATAAAATTTTATTCACAAAAACAGGTTGTAGGTTGGATTTGGTCCTCGGCCATACTTTGCTAACCCTGATCTCTATCATGAATGGGGAAATTGGTATTTTGATGCATTTTATTAAACCTCTGTCCGATATTTGATTCACTTAATATTTGTTGAGCACCTATTATGTTCCAGGCACAGCTCTCGGGACTAAGGATACAGTAGTTAACTGAACACTGTGCTCAGGGAGGGTTGCATTCTACTGGGAGAAAACGGATGATATGCAAATAAAAACATAATACATCAGGAATTAATAGTTAGGATGATAATGGGGATGGCACAGTTTTAGAAAGGGTGGTAAGAAAGGCCTCCTTGAGAGGTATGTGACCATCAGAAAGAGGCTGAAGATGCACTGGGCAGTGTTGGGAGAGAGTGGGGAGCTGCTCCAGGGAAGAGACAGGTGTGAAGTCTGAAACTAGCAATGATAATCAGCAAAAAGCTGATGTGCCCATAGCAGTGTAGGAAGGGAGTGGAGAGAGCATCTGGGACACAGGGCCAGGGTCTACCAGGTGATTTGAAGGAGTATGGACTTTATCATGGTCTGATGGAGGTTCCTGGAGGGCTCTAGGCCAGGCTGTGAAGTGGCTGATTCACATGTTCAAAACCTCCCTCTGCTGTAGCAGACTGTAGGTCGAGGACAAAGCAGGGGCTGGTTAGGAAGCTCCTGCAGCCACCCAGCCATCACGGGCAGTATTCATGAGGGCTTGGGATAGGGAGGGGGGGCGTGTGCCGAGAATTGGTCAGATCTTGGAGACAGTATGAAGGTGGAGCTGGCAGAACTGGTGGGGTTTGGGATGTGGGGTAAAGGTAATGGAAGAGAGGAGGGTATGATCCAAGGTTTTTGACCAAATTGCCATTTTCTGATACCTGAGCAAATGAGGGCTTGAGGGGGCTAGTTCCCAGGTGGTTGTGTACACCTTGTTTGACTTGCTTGGTAGGTTGTCATCAGTCTCCAGCCAGTAGGGTCTGGACTTTAGGAGGAGATGCAAAATTTGAAGTAATGGAGGGTGGAGGGGGCAGATAAAGGGTCACGAGGTCATCAGGGAGAGTGTTGACAAAGAAGCAATGCTCAGGACTGGGCCATGGAAGAGCCACCAGGATGCAGGGTCCAGCAGAGGAGCCCAGAAGGTGGAGCAGGTGAGCAGGAGAGACCCAGGAAACCATGCATCCTGGGAGCCAAGGGAAGTGCCAATCAAAGGCCAGAAGATGAAAATCCTTTTCCCAGACTACTTTAACAAGGGCAGTAGGGTCCAGGGTACAGAGTAGGTTCAAGCAGGAAAATAAGGCCAGAAAGCCAAGCCAGGCACCTGGAGATCTGGATCCAGGCTAGTGATTGGGCAGTAGAGCAGATCCTCCTCTCACTGCAGACCAACCAGCAAGCTCCGACCCAGCTATGCTGGGCTCTGAGAATTACAAAGAGGATGAAAGAGTTCCTTCTTGTGTGTGCATGGTGGTGGTGGGAGGGCTGTGGGAAAGGGTGACAAATGGAAACAACCAATCTATTCTGGTAAACATGAAGAATGGGGCCAGTGCAAGGGTGAGTGGAAACAGAGGGGATTCCCATCCCATTTTCCCAGATCTGTGTTCATGGAGGATGGGGGGAATTTTACAAGAAGATTCCCAAGGGTTTAGTCAACTGAAGAGCCTGTATCACCATACATTGTCAGCAACATGACTATGTCTCAGTATGAAGGTTACTCAAGAAATTGAAAGTAGAGTTATCCTTTGACCCAGCAGTTATACTACTAGATATTTATCCAAAAGATACAAAAATGTTGATTTGCAGGGGCACATGCACCCCAATGTTTACAGCAGCACTATCAACATTGTGTATATATACACATTGTGTATATATGTATATATACATTGTGTATATGTACACAATGGGATATTACTCAGCAATCAAAAAGAATGAAATCTTGTCATTTGAACAACATGGATGGAACTAGAGTGTATTATGTTAAGTGAAATAAGCCAGTCAGAGAAAGACAAATATCATATGATTTCACTCATATATGGAATTTAAGAAACAAAACAGATGAACATAAGGGAAGGAAAGGAAATATAAGATAAAAACAGAGAGGGAGACAAACCGTAAGAGACTCTTAAATACAGAGAACAAGCTGAGGGTTACTGGAGAGTAGATGGGCAGGGGGATGGGCTAAATGGGTGATTGGTATTAAGGAGGGCACTTGTTGGGATGAGAACTGGGTGTTATATATAAGTGATGAATCACTAAATTCTACTCCTGAAACCATTATTACACTATATGTTAAACTAACTTGGGTTTAAATAAAATTAAAAAAAAAATGGCCCACTATGGCTCAGTGGGCTAAGTCACGTCGGCAGAAATTCAGCCCTTTCCAATGCACAGCAAAGGCTCAATTTGCAAGGGAGGGCAGGAGACCTACATTTATTTTCATCCAATGGTGTTAAAAACCAGGCTGGCCACATCCTCAGGTCTGCGTCTAGCACACACCCTGTGAATGAGGAACACCAGTTCCTTGGAGGCAGCAGGGCTCTGGACAGGGCACAGAACCCAAGATATGGAGCAAGTCACTTCATGGCTGTGCCTCAGTTTCTACACCTGTGCCTTGGAGGGGATAATCATGCTTTCTGGTGCCTCAGAGATGATTTAAGATAATATGTGGAAACTGCTTGTGAACCCTGAGGGTTGTAGGTGTGATGAGAATGTCCTCCGTACTCCATGGAAGCATCTAGACCCACTGAGAATTATGAACAGACAGCTGAGGGAGGGTCATTCTTCATCAGTAAAATTTTAGGTATTAAAAAATGACCAGCATTCTTTACATTTGTCCAACATTGTTCTTTTTCCAGTGCATTGAATGTGTATAAATCAAAACACAATGTTGGCTTCTCCCCGCATCCTATAGCCTTGTCTTTGTGCAGCCTGATGCCTATATTCCCAGCTGCCACCTGCCTGTATTCAGGACCACTGCTGCTGGCTTCTCATTGGTGGATCCACAGGTCCTGGATACTGTTGCCTTGGTGAATTCACAACATTGCGTGTGGGTAGGGGCAGAAGCTTCTCTGATTTATCTTCTGCTCTTAAAAGTTGAGGTTATCCCCAGATGAAGCTTAAAATAAATTATGACTTTCCCTTTCCACTGTCTTATTTTTCTTCAATTTATGCTTCTGTGAGCAAGTAATGTTCTTTTATTGACAGCTGAATGAACAGAAAAATGAGGAAAAGCAAATGTCTCCTTTGTCGCAGTTCTTTCCCCTCTCCAGCCCTTCCTGGAATGGAGAGATAAAAATTACAAAGCACGCACCATAATTTTTCTGAAATCAGGTCTCAGGGCTGAGTGGGAATGATCTACTTTGACAGCCTTCATTTCAGCCGTCAAGTGGGAGAGGTTGTGTTCCATTCTGTCTTATCTTCCATTGATGAGCGTGAGGATGAGGGGAAAGCATGTGATCCCATGGGGCACAGATCAGGGCTTCCACAATGACAGCCACACAGCAAACATTGTGCAGTTGAAATGTCTTCTAACACTTGGTGGAATCAAAGTGGGCTTTTTTTTTTAACATTTATTTATTTTTGAAAGAGAGAGGACAGACAGAGCACAAGTGGGGGAGGGGCAGAGAGAGAGGGAGACACAGAATCTGAACCAGGCTCCAGGCTCTGAGCTGTCAGCACAGAGCCCCATGTGGGGCTAGAACTCATGAACCGTGAGATCATGACCTGAGCCGAAGTTGAATGCTTAAGCAACTGAGCCACCCAGGTGCCCCAAAGTGGGTTTTGATGTGAGTGTGGTAAAACCCATTCAGGAAAGAAACTTTTCTCACCTGGTGGTAAAACCCCATGGTGCACCCCTAACCTATTCATGAACTCAGAACCTAAATATAAATTACTTACAGCATTATCTATATTACTGTTCTCCTCAACAGTAAGCTCAGGCTTAAGAGCTGACCACACAGGTGCTTAATAATACCGTACTGCTGTTCCTGGTGTGATAAAATACCCTAATGTGGTGCATTATCTATAGGCCTGCATTTAAACAGGAGAATGAGATGATTAATTGTAATTTTAGGCCAATGTTTCACTGAAGTGGAACAATCTACATGTTACAGGTTGTTTTTATGAACAAAACAGGGTTTACATCATGCACCACATAGGTTAACCTAACAGACTTAACTATTGTTCTAGAATTTATCCAGTATGTAGGACAGTTTAACTCTGTATTTATTTTTTTTTAATTTTTAAAAAGTTTATTTATTTTGAGAGAGACAGAGAGACCGTGAGCAGGGGAAGAGCAGAGAAAGAGAGGGAGAGAATCCCAAGCAGGCTCCTCACTGTCAGCGCAGTGCCTGACACGGGGCTTGATTGCATGAACCGTGAGATCCTGACCGGAGCCAAAGTCAAGATTTGGATGTCCAACTGACTGAGCCACTCAGGTGCCCCAGTTTTAACTCTTTAAATCATGGCATGATATAGTTGGGAGTGTACAGAAAAGTTTGCAAAAATTGTCAGCAATAAACAGTAGCTCAGAGGGAGTGGTAACATAGGGATAAACCAACATTATGTAGGGATAGAATGTCCAGTGATGGCCCCAGCACGGAAGGTTATCCACATGTTCTCCAGCAGAGTTATAGGTATTCTGTTTGGGATTTTAGTCTATAAAAGGACAGTGAAGTCAGAGAGAAGCATGAGCTGTGAGGAAAGCATGGGCAGGGAAGATGGTGAGAGTGTGGGTCATTGTCATGGAAAGAACAACCAACCCAGGGTCATGGGTGAGATTGGCTACAAGTTTTCCCTGGGAAATGAAAGTGAAGGTATATCATTAGCTTAGTCTTAAATTCAGAAGGGCCTGAGGCTGGGGGCCAGGAAGCAAGTGGAGATGGGTCTCTACTCCTAGACCCTTTCAGTGTGTGTCTTACCCCATGTGCAAAATCTAAGGGAAAGATTGGTGGCAGTTGTGGACCTTGGGAATGGAGGAAAAAGAGAAAGTGTTGACTCCCCCCAGGAATCAATAAAACCAAATGCTTTAGAAGCTCAAATAAAGCAAGCTACTGCAGGTGGCTACTTTGGAGCCCAGACCTCACACTCTCCTGGGACCTAACACAGAGTGATGATCTGAGGTCTCTTCTTTTCATCCGTATGTTATCCCTGGATGGGGGATAAAAAAGGAAAGAGAGAGAGGAAAGAAGGGTCTAGGATGTGGAGAAACGTAGGAGGGGTCAAGAAATAGTAATCTAGATACTATGTTTGCACGCAAGACAGAAATTCAAAATCCAGGACAATCTGTTGCACTTATTAATGTAGCACGTGTACCAAAGGTGCCCCTGGGGCTGGTGTGTGGCTAGACCCAGGGAAACAGAGGGGGCAAAAGTGGTGGGGTGTGCCTAGTCAGCAGGTCCAGTGTGCATGGACTAGTTGCACAGAGAAAATGCTGATAGCCCGAGACCAGACGGTTGTCTTAATTGTAAAGAGGAGCCAAGTGTACAGAGTGCTCAGTCGCCAACCACTTAGCAGTCATTGAGTGACGACTCTCAGCCAGGCACAGAATAGTCTAGGGCATGGACAAGGAAGAATAGGTGAAGGGAGGCTACTTTGCACATTTTTGTGCATTTAATCCCCACAAAGACTACTCAATATCCTCACTGACCACAAGAGAAATGCAGGGATAAAGGTTAGCAGCTTGCCCAAGGTTACATAATACTTGTGATGCTTGCTTGTATGTGTGAACTTGGCCAGGCCACGGTACCCAGTTGTCTGGTCAAACTCCAGTCTAGATGTTGCTGTGAAGATATTTTTGAATGAGACTAACATCTAAACCAGTAGACACTGAGTAAAGGAGCTTACACTCCAAAATGTGGGTGGGCCACACCCTATCACTTGACATCCTCAAGAGTAAAGACTGAAGTTTCCCCAAAAAGAAGGAATTCTCCTCAAGACTGCAACATAGAAACCTGCCAGAGTTTCCAGTCTGCTGCCCCATGGAATTTGGATTCAAGACTGTAACACCAGCTCATATTTGAATTTCTATCCTGGCAGGGCTTGCCCTATGAAATTTGGACTTGCCAGCCCAAACTATTGCATGAGTTAATTCCTTAAAATAAATTTGTTTTTCTCCATATATGTGTGTATAGATCTTTCTCCTTACTGAAAACAAAAACTAGAAGGGTAAAATCATCTCTTTAACAAACCCCAGAGGCACCTGTTAATGCAGAATCCTGCACTAGGAAGGGCTGTGATAGATGGAGGCCAGGCCTCAATCTCCTGGACAGGGCTGGCAGGAGGTCATGCTCTCCACATGGGGGTGGGGGGAGGGCTCACCCCTGAACCACCAACCCAGACCCAGCCAGAGAGAGCCAGGAGGAGCCTGAAGGAAGAATCATATTGCAGGGAACCCAAGGCCACCCAGGTCAGTCTAAGGGACCTCTGAGAACCATGCAGCAGGGAAAGAAACAGAAAGCAGGATGTGTACCTTCTAAGTGAATAGACCATGAAAATGGGGCCCCAAGTACATATTTGCATTAATAAGCTTGATGAATGGAAAATCAATTATATATGCTAATTAAACACAGTAAATATTGGCTTGTGCACTTTTCTACAATGCTTACTAAGTACCAAAACTTAGATATTTATAATCAATCCATTAAAAGATCAAAGAAAACTGATGATTTACATTTTTCATGGAGGGGGGAAGGACATTGAATGGAGTAGGAACCATTTCCATGGTTGATTTGAGTTCTTGGTTTATTCAAGTCCTTCCTGTCAGAGAGTCTGTACCTGCAAGAAATGGCCATAAAGGCTTACCACAGCTCAAATTTTATTCTGGCCCATAAAATACAGAATTTGTGAGCCAGAAAGGAGATGAAGACAACTCATATTTGGGCAACTCCAGAGCATCCCACAATGAGTTGAGTATTCAGGTGTCTTGGGGGACAGAAGCATTAACACGGATGCTAGGAGACTACTGCACAATTCTTAGATGTTAGAATTTTACTACTGAAGTGTGTAATTATCTGGGACGCTGAGAAATGAACAGCATCAGCCTGTTTTGGACTCTGACAAAGAACAAAAAGTAAGAATAGTCAGTTGCATACTTGAACAGCATCAACTGCCTGGAATAAAATGGTGCTTCTCAAGTACTATTCTGTTTATGCTGCAGGACAGGCCAAGAAATGACATAGTGGTCTGGGCTTGCCCCAGAAAATATAGGCATCAGTCAAATAATTTGTAAGTGGCTAGAGGACACAGTGGAAAGAGAAGGGGAGGAATAAAATGAAAAGCAAACAGATAGGACTTCTTAAAGGTTTCAAATGCACTGAGAATGTAAACATACTTGTTAAATAATTGAAGACTTTGTTCTTGATCTTCTGTCTCAAGGACATCGCTAGGTTCAGGCTGAGTTCCAACTCTTGCTTTTTCTTCTGCAGCGGATGCCTCTTGTAAGATCCTATAGGTTTGTTCTGTATGATAACATAAGCAGGTGTCACGGCTCTGGCATGAAGCTCACCCATTTGCTGCTGCCTTTCTTTTCTTCCCTAAAGTTATATGTTGCTGGGGATTTGGCTATTCCAAATTGTATACAAAAAGATGATTATTCAGTTCATGTTTGACATTTTTCTAAGCAAACACCCAATTAGTTCATTGAAAAGATTGTTCATTACAAGGTGTTCAAAATAAATAGTAGCTTGTTTTGGCTAAGAATACAGTGACCATATTTCAAAAGTGCATGTTGGTATTTTTCTGGTTATGGGGGTTGCAGTAAGCACTCACCTTCTTTGCAATATATAAAAATGGGTTTCATGGAAAGAGGGATAGAAGGAAAGGGAGGAAGCAGAATCCCTTTCAAATGCGGTTTCTTCCTAAACTACTGGCCGGTGACCTTCACGGACTTCCCTACCTTGAACTTGGGTTTGGGTTTGGGTTTGGATTTGTTTCCTCTTGGGTTTGGGAACCAGAGTCACAGGGAGTTTCTACTGACTTTTAACACTCAGGTGGAAAGCTCATTTTCTTCCTCTCCAGGACTTGACCATGATCTCTGCCATAGTTTGGGGCAATACCTTCTCTACACACCTGATTCTAAACATCTGAGACCTTGTTCCTTGTGAGCTTCTTCACCCCACCTCCCAATAGTTATAAGAGGTTATGTTCCTAGCAAAGAGCTGTTGGCACCCCCAATTAAAGCCTTCCGGGGACCCCTTTGGCATCCAAGCCCAGTTCATTAACCTCTTAGCCCACCCTTGCCCTGCCCCTCTTCATGTACACCTCCTCTCTTCCTCGAATTCCTAGAAGGCGTACTCTATCCTCCCATCCATGTGTGCGCAGTGCGAGGTCCTGAACCTGCAAGGTGTAGAAATGTCATGATCTGTGCTGTTACATTAAATAACATTGCAGTGGAAAGGCTCATCCCAAGAGACAGGCAATAGGAAAGGATGGCATTGGCATGGCTCTCCCTGCGGTCCATTTGCATGCTCCACACTTAAATTGTCCTTCCAGCTCTAGGTCTTGCCTCCTCCCAATGGGACAGGGGCGGGAACAAGAGAAATGCAGTGACCAGCTTAAGGGGTGGGAACTGCCAGAAGAATGAGCCTCCTGCCTCGTTGTGGGGGCTTCTCCCCTGTAATCAAGTATATTGGGCATTCTGTTCATCCCTGATGGCACAAGTAACATGTTTGGAATGACCCATGTTGTCCACGAACAACATTAAAATGTGGACATAAAACGTGAAATGCTATAGTGCTCCTGGGCCCCATGAACTGGTAATATTGAGTGAAATGCAATAACTTCTTGCCTCTACCCCTATTCTGATTAGATCATTTTGCTTTCCACAGAGCACTCCAAGGCATAACTGCTAATTTGGAGCCTTTCCAGCTTGGTCATTCTGGGATACATTTGTTTAATAGTATATATTTCTAGTGATGGCAGCTGGCTCTTTTTGTATTATAAGAGCTGCAGGGCCTCCTTGGCGTTTATACAAGCTGAATCTACCTCCACACAGTGAGAGGAAATGGATTTCCTTCTGAAGGTGGGTGTCATTATAGCTCATAATAAAGCAGCCCCTTTCTGGAGCACCCACAAAGGATGAGCCCCATGGAACACAAGTGGATCGCCCCACGCTGGAGGGAAGTGAGCCTTTGTTTAATAGCCTGGAATTATTACCTAGGGAATCACCCATAAAGGTAAATCTAAAACTCTAAATGCTGCCCATGGATCTGACATTCAGGTGACAAAAGACCTGGAATAGTTTTGAAGTTTTAAAAAATAATCTCTCTAGCTACATTTTGATAATGTTATTGCTATATGTATACATATTTTTCTAATTTTTAATTTTTTTTGAAGTTTATTTATTTTGAGAGAGAGAGACAGAGCACATGAGAAGGAGAGAGGCAGAGAGAGAGGAGGGTGAGAGATCCCTAAGTGGGGCTTGAACTAACAAACTGCAAGATCATGATGTGAGCTGAAACCAAGAGTCAGATGCTTAACTGACTGAGCCATCCAGGCATCCCTACAATTTTTAATTAAGATTTTATTTTCAAGTAATCTCTATACCCAACATGGGGCTTGAACTCACAACCCCAAGATCAAGAGTTGCACGTTCCACCGATTGAGCTAGCCAGTCACCCCTACAATTCTTTTTTTTTTCAATATATGAAGTTTATTGTCAAATTGGTTTCCACACAACACCCAGTGCTCATCCCAAAAGGTGCCCTCCTTAATACCCATCACCCACCCTCCCCTCCCTCCCACCCTCCATCAACCCTCAGTTTGTTCTCAGTTTTTAAGAGTCTCTTATGCTTTGGCTCTCTCCCACTCTAACCTCCTTTTTTTTTCCCTTCCCCTCCCCCATGGGTTTCTGTTAAGTTTCTCAGGATCCACATAAGAGTGAAAACATATGGTATCTGTCTTTCTCTGTATGGCTTATTTCACTTAGCATCACACTCTCCAGTTCCATCCATGTTGCTACAAAAGGCCATATTTCATTTTTTCTCATTGCCACGTAGTATTCCATTGTGTATATAAACCACAATTTCTTTATCCATTCATCAGTTGATGGACATTTAGGCTCTTTCCATAATTTGGCTATTGTTGAGAGTGCTGCTATAAACATTGGGGTACAAGTGCCCCTATGCATCAGTACTCCTGTATCCCTTGGATAAATTCCTAGCAGTGCTACTGCTGAGTCATAGGGTAGGTCTATTTTTAATTTTTTGAGGAACCTCCACACTGTTTTCCAGAGTGGCTGCACCAATTTGCATTCCCACCAACAGTGCAAGGGGGTTCCCGTTTCTCCAGCTCCTCTCCAGCATCCTCTCCAACATCTCCAGTCTCCTGATTTGTTCATTTTGGCCACTCTGACTGGGATGAGGTGATATCTGAGTGTGGTTTTGATTTGTATTTCCCTGATGAGGAGCGACGTTGAGCATCTTTTCATGTGTCTGTTGGCCATCCGGATGTCTTCTTTAGAGAAGTGTCTATTCATGTTTTCTGCCCATTTCTTCACCGGGTTATTTGTTGTTTGGGTGTGGAGTTTGGTGAGCTCTTTATAGATTTTGGATACTAGCCCTTTGTCCGATATGTCATTTGCAAATATCTTTTCCCATTCCGTTGGTTGCCTTTTAGTTTTGTTGGTTGTTTCCTTTGCTGTGCAGAAGCTTTTTATCTTCATAAGGTCCCAGTA